>NW_026689807.1:152500-155000 GCF_943734765.1 Anopheles ziemanni | reverse complement strand
ATGAACTATCTTACCCAGGACCGCCGAAGCAGCGTGGACCAGGGGAGAACTGAACTTTATACTTCACACCACAGTATTGAGTAATGTGCCCTCTTCCACATAGGGCAAGCTGGAATGTTCCATTTTACCCAGGACGGCCGAAGCGGCGTGGACCAGTGGAGGACTACACAATCATGAGGTTTGATATCGACTTGTGTGTTTCAATAGGGTACCGATGGTATGTTTTGAACCGATTTGATTTAGCCATTCTGAAGTCATCACTTGGTTGAAGCGCTGAACTAGGGAGGCATCGTTTACATATATATTGGTTTTCGCATGCTCTACTAGGTTAATGTCATGAGGTTGGCTATCGAGCATGCCCAAGTGATGACTTGATTGTGTGCTTGCTTGAATTCTTCACATTTCATACCATCGGTTAGTTGTCGAATCATTCCTCGATCATAACCTTCGTTCTTGGTTCATGTATGCTCTCTTCCACATAGGGCAAGCTAGAATTAACTATCTTACCCAGGACCGCCGAAGCAGCGTGGACCAGGGGAGAACTATACTTTGTCTTGTATGCCCTCTTCCACATAGGGCAAGCTAGAATTAACTATCTTACCCAGGACCGCCGAAGCAGCGTGGACCAGAGGAGGACTATACTTTGTTCATAACACCACAGTATTGAGTAATGTGCCCTCTTCCACATAGGGCAAGCTAGAATGAACTATCTTACCCAGGACCGCCGCAGCGGCGTGGACCAGTGGAGGACTACACAATTAAGAGGTTTGATATCGACTTGTGTGTTTCAATAGGGTACCGATGGTATGTTTTGAACCGATTTGATTTAGCCATTCTGAAGTCATCACTTGGTTGAAGCGCTGAACTAGGGAGGCATCGTTTACATTACTTGTATATATATTGGGTTTCGCATGCTCTACTAGGTTAATGTCATAGGGTTGGCTATCGAGCATGCCCAAGTGATGACTTGATTGTGTGCTTGCTTGAATTCTTCACATTTCATACCATCGGTTAGTTGTCGAATCATTCCTCGATCATAACCTTCGTTCTTGGTTCATGTATGCTCTCTTCCACATAGGGCAAGCTAGAATTAACTATCTTACCCAGGACCGCCGGAGCAGCGTGGACCAGGGGAGAACTATACTTTGTCTTGTATGCCCTCTTCCACATAGGGCAAGCTAGAATTAACTATCTTACCCAGGACTGCAAAGCAGCGTGGACCAGTGGAGGACTATACTTTGTTCATTACACCACAGTATTAAGTATGGTGTCCTCTTCCACATAGGGCATGCTAGAACTAACTATCTTACCCAGGTCCGCCGAAGCAGTGTGGACCAGGGGAGGACTATACTTTATACTTCACACACTAGCCATATTGAAGTCATCACTTGGTTGAAGCACTGAACTAGGGCGAGTCTATCGTTTACTTTGCATTGGGATAATACGCTGCATGCTCTCTTAGGTTAATGTCATGTGGTTGGCTATAGAGCATGCCCAAGTGATGACTTTGTTTAAAGCTCAACAGGTAGAGTATTATGTCCTCTTCCACATAGGGCAAGCTAGAATTAACTATCTTACCCAGGACCGCCGGAGCAGCGTGGACCAGGGGAGAACTATACTTTGTCTTGTATGCCCTCTTCCACATAGGGCAAGCTAGAATTAACTATCTTACCCAGGACTGCAAAGCAGCGTGGACCAGTGGAGGACTATACTTTGTTCATTACACCACAGTATTAAGTATGGTGTCCTCTTCCACATAGGGCAAGCTAGAACTAACTATCTTACCCAGGACCGCCGAAGCAGTGTGGACCAGGGGAGGACTATACTTTATACTTCACACACTAGCCATACTGAAGTCATCACTTGGTTGAAGCGCTGAACTACGGCGGGGTAATCGTTTACAGGTTATAATCATATAGCTGCATGCTCATTAGTAGATAATGGAATATTGTATGGCAATATGAGCATGCCCAAGTGATGACTTTGTTTCAAGCTCAACAGGTAGGGTATTGAGTCCTCTTCCACATAGGGCAAGCTAGAATGAACTATCTTACCCAGGACCGCCGGAGCAGCGTGGACCAGTGGAGGACTCTATACTTTATACTTCACACCACAGTATTGAGTACGTCTTGCATAAAGCCCCTAATGAGAACCACGAGGGCTCTCTCAATGTAGAACCACGAGGGCTCTAGTACCGATTCTCTCGGTACGGCTTGGTCCGTGTTCCTTTATGCTTGTACTCGCAGAAAGTCTCAACCCGGAGGTCTTGACTTTGATTGTCATAGTTGGACTACGACGGGGCATCTGACCATTGCTGATCGAACACCCCTGATTCACCATCTTTCGGGTAGGCGGTACGCGTACCTCCGGACGCGGAAGTCTCAACCCGGAGGTCTTGACTTTGATTGTCATAGTTGGACTACGACGGGGCATCCGACCATTGCTGATCGAACACCCCTGATTCATCATCTTTCGGGTAGGCGGTGCGCGCACCTCCGAC
>NW_026689807.1:127500-147500 GCF_943734765.1 Anopheles ziemanni | reverse complement strand
CGTTCGCTTTTACTTGGTTAGGTTTTCGAGTGTAGATTTGAAAGCAATCTCATGTATGTATCCCATCTAATATAAGCCACTGACAGTTCATGTCACCTCGTTCAACTCTCGCTGGGTCACAGAAGTATGTTACTGCGCCCATTATCCCTACTCGGATAGGTTCGGTTCGTTCGTTTTATACTACGGTGAGTAAACTCAATTTGTGCATCGCATAGCCATGGAAAGCAAGCTTTCGCGGGCCTCTTCGACTGTTTTGATACGAGCTGTGCCCGTGATGCTTGTCATCCCAGGATACTAGACCCCTTTGGACGACCGCATGACCATCAGAAAGTAAATTCCACGTTCGATTTGGGGTGTGAACCCCGAACATAAAGTCTTTGTGTAGAACCACGAGGGCTCTATAGTACCGATTCTCTCGGTACGCTTGGTCCGTGTTCCTTTATGTTCGTACTCTTGTGAATAAGATTCACGTTCGTTTTGGGATATTTGCTACTGTCACCGTTTGAGTACTATGGGGCTTGAACCCCTAACATAAAGTCTTTGTGTAGAACCACGAGGGTTCTATAGTACCGATTCTCTCGGTACGCTTGGTCCGTGTTCCTTTATGTTCGTACTCTTGTGTGTATAATATTCATGTTCGGTTTGGGATATTTGCTACTTTCACCAGGGTCCCGTTCTTCATACAAGTCTGCCTTGCTAATGTGGTAACTTTATAGTGTAGTTCTGACATCCCAATTTTGGGACTTAGCCGATTTTTCGTATATTTCCATATGACCCATAGGGTCCCTTTCTTCATACAAGCTTGCCTAGGGCGATCGGTCAAAACTTGTCTTACTATTCGATTGGTCTTCGCACTTTCACCCTAGGCAGTTTGCCTAGGTGTAGCTTCTTGAGGAGGTCAAAACCCGAAATAAGGAGGTCTGGCCGACCCTGAAACCTCCCCTGTCTTAACTACACTAACCCGATTTTTCAGGGTCCTCAGCGCCATACAACTTTGCCTAGGTCACTTATACTCTTGACTTAGGCCATCTGACTTGGTCCGTGTTTCTTCCTAGGGTTCACCTAGGTACTTTGCCTTGCTTGATGTGGTAACTTTTTAGTGTAGTTCTGACATCCCAATTTTGGGACTTAGCCGATTTTTCATGAATTTCCATATGACCCTAAGGGTCCCTTTCTTCATACAAGCTTGCCTAGGGCGATCGGTCAAAACTTGTCTTACTATTCGATTGGTCTTCGCAGTTTCACCCTAGGCAATTCGCCTAGGTCTGTCTTCTTGAGGAGGCCAAAACCCGAAATAAGGAGGTCCAGCCGACACTGAAACCTCCCCTGTCTTAACTACACTAACCCGATTTTTCAGGGTCCTCAGCGCCATACAACTTTGCCTAGGTCACTTATACTCTTGACTTAGGCCATCTGACTTGGTCCGTGTTTCTTCCTAGGGTTCACCTAGGTACTTTGCCTTGCTTGATGTGGTAACTTTATAGTGTAGTTCTGACATCCCAATTTTGGGACTTAGCCGATTTTTCATGAATTTCCATATGACCCTAAGGGTCCCTTTCTTCATACAAGCTTGCCTAGGGCGATCGGTCAAAACTTGTCTTACTATTCGATTGGTCTTCGCAGTTTCACCCTAGGCAATTCGCCTAGGTCTGTCTTCTTGAGGAGGCCAAAACCCGAAATAAGGAGGTCCAGCCGACACTGAAACCTCCCCTGTCTTAACTACACTAACCCGATTTTTCAGGGTCCTCAGCGCCATACAACTTTGCCTAGGTCACTTATACTCTTGACTTAGGCCATCTGACTTGGTCCGTGTTTCTTCCTAGGGTTCACCTAGGTACTTTGCCTTGCTTGATGTGGTAACTTTATAGTGTAGTTCTGACATCCCAATTTTGGGACTTAGCCGATTTTTCATGAATTTCCATATGACCCTAAGGGTCCCTTTCTTCATACAAGCTTGCCTAGGGCGATCGGTCAAAACTTGTCTTACTATTCGATTGGTCTTCGCACTTTCACCCTAGGCAGTTTGCCTAGGTCTGTCTTCTTGAGGAGGTCAAAACCCAAAATAAGGAGGTTCAGCCGACCCAAAAACCTCCCCTGTCTGAACTACACTAACCCGATTTTTCAGGGTCCTCAGCGCCATACAACTTTGCCTAGGTCACATGTACTCTTGACTTAGGCCATCTGACTTGGTCCGTGTTTCTTCTTAGGGTTCACCTAGGTACTTTGCCTTGCTTGATGTGGTAACTTTTTAGTGTAGTTCAGACATCCCAATTTTGGGACTTAGCCGATTTTTCATGGATTTTCCATATGACCCATAGGGTCCCTTTCTTCATACAAGCTTGCCTAGGGCGATCGGTCAAAACTTGTCTTACTATTCGATTGGTCTTCGCACTTTCACCCTAGGCAGTTTGCCTAGGTGTAGCTTCTTGAGGAGGTCAAAACCCAAAATAAGGAGGTTCAGCCGACCCAAAAACCTCCCCTGTCTGAACTACACTAACCCGATTTTTCAGGGTCCTCAGCGCCATACAACTTTGCCTAGGTCACTTGTACTCTTGACTTAGGCCATCTGACTTGGTCCGTGTTTCTTCTTAGGGTTCACCTAGGTACTTTGCCTTGCTTGATGTGGTAACTTTTTAGTGTAGTTCAGACATCCCAATTTTGGGACTTAGCCGATTTTTCATGTATTTCCATATGACCCATAGGGTCCCTTTCTTCATACAAGCTTGCCTAGGGCGATCGGTCAAAACTTGTCTTACTATTCGATTGGTCTTCGCACTTTCACCCTAGGCAGTTTGCCTAGGTGTAGCTTCTTGAGGAGGTCAAAACCCAAAATAAGGAGGTTCAGCCGACCCAAAAACCTCCCCTGTCTAAACTACACTAACCAGATTTTTCAGGGTCCTCACCGTCATACAACTTTGCCTAGGTCACTTGCACTCTTGACTTAGGCCATCTGACTTGGTCCGTGTTTCTTCTTAGGGTTCACCTAGGTACTTTGCCTTGCTTGATGTGGTAACTTTTTAGTGTAGTTCAGACATCCCAATTTTGGGACTTAGCCGATTTTTCATGGATTTTCCATATGACCCATAGGGTCCCTTTCTTCATACAAGCTTGCCTAGGGCGATCGGTCAAAACTTGTCTTACTATTCGATTGGTCTTCGCACTTTCACCCTAGGCAGTTTGCCTAGGTGTAGCTTCTTGAGGAGGTCAAAACCCAAAATAAGGAGGTTCAGCCGACCCAAAAACCTCCCCTGTCTGAACTACACTAACCCGATTTTTCAGGGTCCTCAGCGCCATACAACTTTGCCTAGGTCACTTGTACTCTTGACTTAGGCCATCTGACTTGGTCCGTGTTTCTTCTTAGGGTTCACCTAGGTACTTTGCCTTGCTTGATGTGGTAACTTTTTAGTGTAGTTCAGACATCCCAATTTTGGGACTTAGCCGATTTTTCATGTATTTCCATATGACCCATAGGGTCCCTTTCTTCATACAAGCTTGCCTAGGGCGATCGGTCAAAACTTGTCTTACTATTCGATTGGTCTTCGCACTTTCACCCTAGGCAGTTTGCCTAGGTGTAGCTTCTTGAGGAGGTCAAAACCCAAAATAAGGAGGTTCAGCCGACCCAAAAACCTCCCCTGTCTAAACTACACTAACCAGATTTTTCAGGGTCCTCACCGTCATACAACTTTGCCTAGGTCACTTGCACTCTTGACTTAGGCCATCTGACTTGGTCCGTGTTTCTTCCTAGGGTTCACCTAGGTACTTTGCCTTGCTTGATGTGGTAACTTTTTAGTGTAGTTCTGACATCCCAATTTTGGGACTTAGCCGATTTTTCATGTATTTCCATATGACCCTTAGGGTCCCTTTCTTCATACAAGCTTGCCTAGGGCGATCGGTCAAAACTTGTCTTACTATTCGATTGGTCTTCGCACTTTCACCCTAGGCAGTTTGCCTAGGTGTAGCTTCTTGATGAGGCCAAAACCCAAAATAAGGGGGTTCGGCCGACCCAAAAACCTACCCTGTCTAAACTACACTAACCAGATTTTTCAGGGTCCTCAGCGCCATACAACTTTGCCTAGGTCACTTGTTCTCTTGACTTAGGCCATCTGACTTGGTCCGTGTTTCTTCCTAGGGTTCACCTAGGTACTTTGCCTTGCTTGGTGTGGTAACTTTTTAGTGTAGTTCTGACATCCTCATTTTGGGACTTAGCCGATTTTTCGTAAAATGCCATATGACCCATATGGGTCCTTTCCTTCATATAAGTTTGCCTTGCTTGGTGTGGTAACATTTGAGTGTAGTTCTGACATCATCATTTTGGGACTTAGCCGATTTTTCGTAAAATACCATATGACCCATCAGGGTCCTTGCTTTCATATAAGTTTGCCTTGCTTGGTGTGGTAACATTTGAGTGTAGTTCTGACATCCCCATTTTGGGACTTAGCCGATTTTTCGATCAATTCCATATGACCCATCAGGGTCCTTTTTCTTCATATAAGTTTGCCTTGCTTGGTGTGGTAACATATGAGTGTAGTTCAGACATCCCCATTTTGGGACTTAGCCGATTTTTCGTAAAATACCATATGACCCATCAGGGACCTTGCCTTCATATAAGTTTGCCTTGCTTGGTGTGGTAACATTTGAGTGTAGTTCTGACATCCCCATTTTGGGACTTAGCCGATTTTTCGTAAAATACCATATGACCCATCAGGGTCCTTTGCTTCATATAAGTTTGCCTTGCTTGGTGTGGTAACTTGTTAGTGTAGTTCTGACATCATCATTTTGGGACTTAGCCGATTTTTCGTAAAATACCATATGACCCATCAGGGTCCTTGCCTTCATATAAGTTTGCCTTGCTTGGTGTGGTAACATTTGAGTGTAGTTCTGACATCCCCATTTTGGGACTTAGCCGATTTTTCGTAAAATACCATTTGACCCATCAGGGTCTTTTGCTTCATATAAGTTTGCCTTGCTTGGTGTGGTAACATATGAGTGTAGTTCAGACATCCCCATTTTGGGACTTAGCCGATTTTTCGTAAAATACCATATGACCCATCACGGACCTTGCCTTCATATAAGTTTGCCTTGCTTGGTGTGGTAACATTTGAGTGTAGTTCTGACATCATCATTTTGGGACTTAGCCGATTTTTCGTAAAATACCATATGACCCATCAGGGTCCTTGCTTTCATATAAGTTTGCCTTGCTTGGTGTGGTAACATTTGAGTGTAGTTCAGACATCCCCATTTTGGGACTTAGCCGATTTTTCGTAAAATACCATATGACCCATCAGGGTCCTTTGCTTCATATAAGTTTGCCTTGCTTGGTGTGGTAACATTTGAGTGTAGTTCTGACATCCCCATTTTGGGACTTAGCCGATTTTTCGTAAAATACCATTTGACCCATCAGGGTCTTTTGCTTCATATAAGTTTGCCTTGCTTGGTGTGGTAACATATGAGTGTAGTTCAGACATCCCCATTTTGGGACTTAGCCGATTTTTCGATCCATATCATATGACCCATCAGGGTCCTTTCCTTCATATAAGTTTGCCTTGCTTGGTGTGGTAACATATGAGTGTAGTTCTGACATCCCCATTTTGGGACTTAGCCGATTTTTCGTAAAATACCATATGACCCATCAGGGTCCTTTGCTTCATATAAGTTTGCCTTGCTTGGTGTGGTAACTTGTTAGTGTAGTTCTGACATCATCATTTTGGGACTTAGCCGATTTTTCGTAAAATACCATATGACCCATCAGGGTCCTTGCCTTCATATAAGTTTGCCTTGCTTGGTGTGGTAACATTTGAGTGTAGTTCTGACATCCCCATTTTGGGACTTAGCCGATTTTTCGTAAAATACCATTTGACCCATCAGGGTCTTTTGCTTCATATAAGTTTGCCTTGCTTGGTGTGGTAACATATGAGTGTAGTTCTGACATCACCATTTTGGGACTTAGCCGATTTTTCGTAAAATACCATATGACCCATCAGGGTCCTTTGCTTCATATAAGTTTGCCTTGCTTGGTGTGGTAACACATGAGTGTAGTTCTGACATCCCCATTTTGGGACTTAGCCGATTTTTCGACCAATACCATATGACCCATCAGGGTCCTTTGCTTCATATAAGTTTGCCTTGCTTGGTGTGGTAACATTTGAGTGTAGTTCTGACATCCCCATTTTGGGACTTAGCCGATTTTTCGATCCATCCTATATGACCCATCAGGGTCCTTTTTCTTCATATAAGTTTCCCAAGACTTAGTGCTTTTTACCTTTGGACACCAATATCACCCTTACGGGTTTCTTTGATCTTCTCACTTTGTATTGACCAAATGTAGGTCTTGCCATGCCAAACATATAATTGTTCTACACCAAGTCTCTATCTCGTACCGCCAGCTCGGTACATTCGATCAACCTGCCCTTAAGGCACCCGGGACTTAGCCATTTTTTCACATTTTTCATGATTTTGAGGCAACTTTTCTCGACTTTGTCACCTTATATCACCAAGATCCTTTCCCTTTAGCGCTTCACTCTGTTCGTATGATATTTAGCGCTGACTATCACCTTTCTATCGCTGACCTCAACTTCTTATTCGGTGCCATAGAGCCAGAGATATTTGGTGTATGCTGTTATAAGGGAAGTTTGTCACTTTTTCAAAGGCCCACTTTGGGACGCCCATATCTCACCTTCACGTATCTTCGATCTTCTTGTCGTCTATGGACGAAACTTAGGTCTTGTATTGGCCAACTTATAAATGTTCTACGGCCAAGCCGTATCTCTTACCGCCAGCCCGGTATTCATGGACTTAGTCGGATTTTCGCCTCTCGTGGTAACAATTTCTGACTTTGACTCACAATAACACCCGAACGGTCACATGCTAGCGCTTTGCTTGGTAGGAATTATAGTTAGCGCTACCTTTTCTCTTTCCATCGATACCTTGTTCGTTCCATTCCATGCCATACAGCCGAAGTTATGATGTTTCCCGTTTTCCATATCATGTGGAGCTTATGCTCTGGGAAAACCATCTAACACCTGTACCACCCTTTTGGGTACCACCGATCTCGTCACTATGTTCGGGCCAAATATAGGTTATAACATGCCCAACATATAATTGTTCTACACCAAGTCTCTATCTCTTACCGCCTGCTCGGTATTTTACTCGTAAGTCCAAATTTCACAACTTGTACTTTTTGGCCCAATGTACTCGAGTTTCAATTTTGGTAACATTTTTCGACTTTGACACTTAATAACTTCCAAATCATGCTAGTTAGCGCTTTGCTTTCTTCTAGTCGTATCTAGCGCTGGGTGTTACCTTTCCAAAACATATCCTAGCTTAACAATCCATGCCATACAGCCGGAGCTATACGGTGCACAAGTCAAATCCATTTTAGCCATGTTTCATTTTTGCCAATTTTTGACCACTCGTATCACCCTTCCAGAGTGGTCCGATCTTCTCGCTGTCTATGGACGACTTTTAGGTCTCGTAGAGGCAAACTTATAAGTATTCTACGTCAACCCGCTATCTCTTACCGCTTGCTCGGTATTCTTGGTCTTGTGTGATTTTTGGCCATTTTGGTATTATTTTTCCACTTTGTCGCTTAATAACTCAGTTTTGCTCAACACTTAGCGCTTCGGTTGTTTGGGATTATAGTTAGCGCTCGGTTCGACCTTTCCAACACTGATCTAAGCTTGTCGATCCGTTCCATACAGCCTGAGTTATTCGCGATACCGTGTTTCAATCCATTTCTCAAGTCTCGTTTTGGTCCAACTTTGAACCAGCCATATCACCCTGATGGGTACCTCCGATCTTCTCGCTCTATATTGGCCAAAGTTAGGTCTTGTGGTAACGTACTTATGATTGTTCTACGCCGTGTTCGTAGCTCTTATCGTTCGCCCGCTATTTTCGATCATAAGGTGAATTTTCGCCTCTAAACCACCATTTTTCACCTTTGCCCTCTAATATGACCGACTTGCTCAACACCTAGCGCTTCGCTTGGTAGGACACATAGCTAGCGCTCGTCAAGACCTTTCCAACGCATATCCAAGCTTTCCGATCCGAGCCATACAGCCTGAGCTATAGGCGATACCGTTTTTCCCATTTTCTTGGTCACACGCACTTTAGGGTACCCCTTTTTGCCTTTGACACTTAATACCTCCTCCGGGTCACTAGTAGGCGCTCAGCTTGGTAGGAAACATAGCTAGAGCAGGCCTTCACCTTTCCAAAACTGCCGAAAGTGTACCGATCCGACATCTAGAACCAAAGTTATGGTCATTCCCATCATGCTCTACTTTCATGGTCAACCTCCACCAAGCACACCTAGGTTGGACCAACTTTCACCAACTCATCTCGAACCCCAAATTTGCTTCGACCTACTAGGTTTCCCTAGTAAAGTGGTCAAAACATCCATTACAACACGACTGGTCTTTCTGGTGGTCGACCTAGGCGACTTTGTTCGACGACCACCACCCCATGGAACTAAAAGACGTCCCTTGATACGGACCACCGATACATTTTCCGGCCTGTCTAAACTACACTCATCGAAATTTTTTTGGGTCCCCACCGTCATACAAGTTTCCCTAGGTCAAGTTTTTCTTCCGGATCGGCCGCGGACCTCACTTTTCATTATCTAGGGAGGCCATAGGGCCCCAAAAGGGGTTTTTTAAAATTTTCGACACTTTCGACTTTGGTCGGATTTTTTCCGATTTTGGTCCGACCTAGGGACTTGGTGGTCCAAGGAGCCTCGGGACCAAACTTTTTTCTCAGGGGTCCCTACCTCCATACAACTTTGCCTAGGTAAATTTTTTGTTCCAAATCGACCGCGGATTTCACTTTTCAATATCTGGGGCTCGTGTAGAGTCCGAATATGAGGTTTTCTCATTTTTCGACATTTTCGACTTTTTTCGACTTTTTTCGGGTTTTTCGACCTAGGGGTCCGCCGAACAAATTTTGGGTCAAAAATTTTTATTGAACTAGTCGAAAGTACGCAAAAAGATAAGACTTTTTGCCGAAGACACCATGCCCCGGAACCGACTCCTTCCCCTTCAAAATAGGGGACAAACGTGATTTTTGAAACTTTTCCTTAGGGAGCCCAAGACTTAGAAAATTTTCAAATTCTCGATTTTTCGATTGCGAGCTAGCGCTTTGCGGTCTTCGGCAATGTTGTAGATCTCGACGAGATAAAACTTTTTGGTCAAGGGACATTTTGCCCTCCGACCCCTCCTTCCCCCCGCAAATCGCCCCCCAAAGTGCAATTTTTGCATTTTCACCTCTTTGCATGCACTGTTCGGCCCAAATGGCCACTTTCTATGGGTCTGAGCGCTTTGCGGTCTTCGGCAAACTTTTAGAGCGTACCAAGCCCTAATTATAATTGTTCTACACCAACTTCGTACCTCTTCATCCCTGGCCGCTATTCGCGTACCAAGGTAATTTTTGTTCATTTTATCAACATTTTTCATCTTTGACTGTTTATATCGGCCTTGCCATGAACCGATAGCGCTTCGCTGTGTTCTAACGTAAGTTAGTACTACTCAATACCTTTCCAAATCATGTCTTAAATTGTCATTTGCTTGCTTACAGCCGGAGCTATGAGCGATACCGTAAAAAGTACCGAAACTTGGAAAAATCCTTGGATCGCCCATATCCCCCCTTTGGGGACCAGATATCGAAAAAAGTTCTGATTCAAAAAGTTGCGCATTAACGTGTTCTAGTTATGCCTAGAACATTTCACTTCGCTAGCTGGCCTGCAACTTAGCCGTAATTGGGATTTTAGGGTGTTCATGGATTGTCCATTTCCTGCGACTTGGTATCTTTTGGGCCCTATGTTTCTCTAATATCTCCACGAGTTTTCCAGGTAGCCTTCTCATACTTTCAGGGTGCCTTGAGCACCTCAAGACCTTTCCAACGCTATGCCGTTCGCCTCGCTCGGACATCTACAGCCGAAGTTATTCGAGGTACACTGTACCTTACCCTGTTTTCTCAGTACTTGGTCGAAAATTTCGATCAGCCATATGACCGACTTGGACAACCCTGAGCGGGTTGGCCCCATATAACTAAACTTTCGTCTCGTGGAGGCAAACTTATAAATATTCCACGTCAACTCGCTATCTCGTACCGCCTTGACGGTATACTTGGTCCAAGGGCCATTTCCAGCGACTTGGTCGCAATTTCGCTCTAAGTTTCGCTAATACCTTCGTCCGTGGACATGGTGATTTTTTGTTCGTATTTTTCCTTGATAGTCCCACTCAAGACTATTCCATACCAGAGCCAAGCGTCCCGCTAAGTGCCATACAGCCTGAGCAGTAATTCATGAAAGGTACCTCTACCAGTTTTTGCCATACTTGGGTACAAACTTTGGATCGCCCATATCTCCACTTTGGAGGCCAGCCAGCACCTTGGCCTCATATACTTTTTTGTTGGTCATACCATGCACCAAATATAATTGTTCTACGCCAACTTGCTATCTCTTCTCCAACTTGCCGTTATTCTTGGTCCAAGTCCCATTTCATTCGTTTTTGGACCCATTTTGCTATATGTTTCACTAATAGCTTCGGCCATGGACAAGCTGATTTTCTATTTGTATTTTTCCTTGATAGTCCCACTCAAGACCATTCCAAAACACACCGCAGCTTGTCGCTCGGTGGCAAACTGACCGAGTTATAATTCATGAAAGGTACCTCAACTTGGTACACCACGTGGTCGGCCCAAACCATAAACCGACCAAACGACCGACTTGGAGCACCCTGACCGGGTTGGCCCCATATAATGAAAGTTGCGTCTCTACACGCCCAACTTATGAATATTCTACGCCAAGTCGCTATCTCTTACCGGTCAGCCGGTATTCATCTTTCAAGGGTGATTTTGGTCAAGTGCCATTTCCTGCGCCTTGGTCCCCGAATTGGACCATCATCACCTAATATCTCCGTGGTCTTTCATTTCAGCCTCATGAAACTTTCAAGGTAGATAGGTCTCCCCAAGACCTTTCCAACGGTATGCCGTTTGCCTCGCTCGGCCATCTACAGCCGAAGTTATTCATGGTACTTGGTACCTTACCCTGTTTTTTCCATTCTTGTTCGTACTTGGGTACAAACTTTGAATCGCCCATATCTCCACTTTGGAGGCCAGCCAGCACCTTGGCCTCATATACTTTTTTGTTGGTCATACCATGCACCAAATATAATTGTTCTACGCCAACTTGCTATCTCTTCTCCAACTTGCAGTTATTCTTGGTCCAAGTCCCATTTCATTCGTTTTCGGACCCATTTTGCTATATGATTCACTAATAGCTTCGGCCATGGACAAGCTGATTTTCTATTATTATTTTTCCTCGATAGTCCCACTTAAGACCATTCCAAAACACAACGCAACTTGTCGCTCGGTGGCAAACTGACCGAGTTATAATTCATGAAAGGTACCTCTACCTGGTACAGCACATGGTCGGCCCAAATCATAAACCGACCAAACGACCGACTTGGAGCACCCTGACCGGGTTGCTCCCATATAATGAAAGTTGCGTCTTCCAACGTCCAACATATAAATATTCTACGACAAGTCGCTATCTCTTACCGGTCAGCCGGTATTCATCTTTCAAGGGTGATTTTGGTCAAGTGCCATTTCCTGCGCCTTGGTCCCCGAATTGGACCATCATCACCTAATATCTCCGTGGTCTTTCATTTCAGCCTCATGAAACTTTCAAGGTAGATAGGTCTCCCCAAGACCTTTCCAACGGTATGCCGTTTGCCTCGCTCGGCCATCTACAGCCGAAGTTATTCATGGTACTTGGTACCTTACCCTGTTTTTTCCATTCTTGTTCGTACTTGGGTACAAACTTTGAATCGCCCATATCTCCACTTTGGAGGCCAGCCAGCACCTTGGCCTCATATACTTTTTTGTTGGTCATACCATGCACCAAATATAATTGTTCTACGCCAACTTGCTATCTCTTCTCCAACTTGCAGTTATTCTTGGTCCAAGTCCCATTTCATTCGTTTTCGGACCCATTTTGCTATATGTTTCACTAATAGCTTCGGCCATTGACAAGCTGATTTTTTATTTGTATTTTTCCTTGATAGTCCCACTTAAGACCATTCCAAAACACAACGCAACTTGTCGCTCGGTGGCAAACTGACCGAGTTATAATTCATGAAAGGTACCTCTACCTGGTACAGCACATGGTCGGCCCAAATCATAAACCGACCAAACGACCGACTTGGAGCACCCTGACCGGGTTGCTCCCATATAATGAAAGTTGCGTCTTCCAACGTCCAACATATAAATATTCTACGACAAGTCGCTATCTCTTACCGGTCAGCCGGTATTCATCTTTCAAGGGTGATTTTGGTCAAGTGCCATTTCCTGCGCCTTGGTCCCCGAATTGGACCATCATCACCTAATATCTCCGTGGTCTTTCATTTCAGCCTCATGAAACTTTCAAGGTAGATAGGTCTCCCCAAGACCTTTCCAACGGTATGCCGTTTGTCTTGCTCGGCCATCTACAGCCGAAGTTATTCATGGTACTTGGTACCTTACCCTGTTTTTTCCATACTTGTTCGTACTTGGGTACAAACTTTGGATCGCCCATATCTCCACTTTGGAGGCCAGCCAGCACCTTGGCCTCATATACTTTTTTGTTGGTTATACCATGCACCAAATATAATTGTTCTACGCCAACTTGCTACCTCGTCTCCAACTTGCCGTTATTCTTGGTCCAAGTCCCATTTCATTCGTTTTCGGACCCATTTTGCTATATGTTTCACTAATAGCTTCGGCCATTGACAAGCTGATTTTTTATTTGTATTTTTCCTTAATAGTCCCTTTTAAGATCATTCCAAATCATACCGCAACTTGTCGCTCGGTGGCAAACTGACCGAGTTATAATTCATGAAAGGTACCTCTACCTGGTACAGCACATGGTCGGCCCAAATCATAAACCGACCAAACGACCGACTTGGAGCACCCTGACCGGGTTGCTCCCATATAATGAAAGTTGCGTCTTTACCTGCCAAACGTATGAATATTCTACGCCAAGTCGCTATCTCTTACCGGTCAGCCGGTATTCACCTTTCAAGGGTGGTTTTGGTCAAGTGCCATTTCCTGCGACTTGGTCCCCGAATTGGACCATCATCACCTAAAATCTCCGTGGTCTTTCAACTCAGCCTCATGAAACTTTCAGGGTAGATAGGTCTCCCCAAGACCTTTCCAACGGTATGCCGTTTGCCTCGCTCGGCCATCTACAGCCGAAGTTATTCATGGTACTTGGTACCTTACCCTGTTTTTTCCATTCTTGTTCGTACTTGGGTACAAACTTTGAATCGCCCATATCTCCACTTTGGAGGCCAGCCAGCACCTTGGCCTCATATACTTTTTTGTTGGTCATACCATGCACCAAATATAATTTTTCTACGCCAACTTGCTATCTCTTCTCCAACTTGCAGTTATTCTTGGTCCAAGTCCCATTTCATTCGTTTTCGGACCCATTTTGCTATATGTTTCACTAATAGCTTCGGCCATTGACAAGCTGATTTTTTATTTGTATTTTTCCTTGATAGTCCCACTTAAGACCATTCCAAAACACAACGCAACTTGTCGCTCGGTGGCAAACTGACCGAGTTATAATTCATGAAAGGTACCTCTACCTGGTACAGCACATGGTCGGCCCAAATCATAAACCGACCAAACGACCGACTTGGAGCACCCTGACCGGGTTGCTCCCATATAATGAAAGTTGCGTCTTCCAACGTCCAACATATAAATATTCTACGACAAGTCGCTATCTCTTACCGGTCAGCCGGTATTCATCTTTCAAGGGTGATTTTGGTCAAGTGCCATTTCCTGCGCCTTGGTCCCCGAATTGGACCATCATCACCTAATATCTCCGTGGTCTTTCATTTCAGCCTCATGAAACTTTCAAGGTAGATAGGTCTCCCCAAGACCTTTCCAACGGTATGCCGTTTGTCTTGCTCGGCCATCTACAGCCGAAGTTATTAATGGTACTTGGTACCTTACCCTGTTTTTTCCATACTTGTTCGTACTTGGGTACAAACTTTGGATCGCCCATATCTCCACTTTGGAGGCCAGCCAGCACCTTGGCCTCATATACTTTTTTGTTGGTTATACCATGCACCAAATATAATTGTTCTACGCCAACTTGCTACCTCGTCTCCAACTTGCCGTTATTCTTGGTCCAAGTCCCATTTCATTCGTTTTCGGACCCATTTTGCTATATGTTTCACTAATAGCTTCGGCCATTGACAAGCTGATTTTTTATTTGTATTTTTCCTTAATAGTCCCTTTTAAGATCATTCCAAATCATACCGCAACTTGTCGCTCGGTGGCAAACTGACCGAGTTATAATTCATGAAAGGTACCTCTACCTGGTACAGCACATGGTCGGCCCAAATCATAAACCGACCAAACGACCGACTTGGAGCACCCTGACCGGGTTGCTCCCATATAATGAAAGTTGCGTCTTTACCTGCCAAACGTATGAATATTCTACGCCAAGTCGCTATCTCTTACCGGTCAGCCGGTAATCACCTTTCAAGGGTGATTTTGGTCAAGTGCCATTTCCTGCGCCTTGGTCCCCGAATTGGACCATCATCACCTAATATCTCCGTGGTCTTTCAATTCAGCCTCATGAAACTTTCAGGGTAGATAGGTCTCCCCAAGACCTTTCCAACGATATACCAATTGTCTCGCTAGGCCATCTACAGCCGAAGTTATTCATGGTACTTGGTACCTTACCCTGTTTCTTCCATACTTGTTCGTACTTGGGTGCAAAACATGAATCACCCATATCTCCACTTTGGAGGCCAGCTACCGCCTTGTCCCCATATACTTTTTTGTTGGTCATATTATGCACAGTTTATAAATATTCTACGCCAACTTGCTACCTCGTCTACAACTTGCGGTTATTCTTGGTCCAAGTCCCATTTCATTCGTTTTCGGACCCTTGTTGCTCAATGTTTCACTAATAGCTTCGCCCACCAACATGCTGATTTTCTATTCGTATTTTTCCGTAATAGTTCCAATCAAGACCATTCCAAATCACAGCGTAACTTGTCGCTCGGTGAAAAACTGACCGAGTTATAATTCATGAAAGTTACCTCAACCTGGTACAGCACATGGTCGGCCCAAATCATAAACCGACCAAACGACCGACTTGGAGCACCCAGACCGGGTTGCTCCCATATAATGAAAGTTGCGTCTTCCAACGTCCAACATATAAATATTCTACGACAAGTCGCTATCTCTTACCGGTCAGCCGGTATTCATCTTTCAAGGGTGATTTTGGTCAAGTGCCATTTCCTGCGACTTGGTCCCCGAATTGGACCATCATCACCTAATATCTCCGTGGTCTTTCAACTCAGCCTCATGAAACTTTAAGGGTAGATAGGTCTCCCCAAGACCTTTCCAACGGTATGCCGTTTGTCTTGCTCGGCCTTCTACAGCCGAAGTTATTAATGGTACTTGGTACCTTACCCTGTTTTATCCATACTTGCTCGTACTTGGGTACAAACTTTGGATCGCCCATATCTCCACTTTGGAGGCCAGCCAGCACCTTGGCCTCATATACTTTTTTGTTGGTCATACCATGCACCAAATATAATTGTTCTACGCCAACTTGCTAACTCGTCTCCAACTTGCCGTTATTCTTGGTCCAAGTCCCATTTCATTCGTTTTTGGACCCTTGTTGCTCCATGTTTCGCTAATAGCTTCGCCCACCAACATGCTGAATTTCTTTGCGTATTTTTCCTTGATAGTCCCACTCAGGACCATTCCAAATCACACCGTAGATTGTCGCTCGGAGGCAAACTGACCGAGTTATAATTCATGAAAAGTACCTCAACCTGGTACAGCACATGGTCGGCCCAAACCGTAAACCGACCAAACGACCGACTTGGAGCACCCTGACCG
This sequence comes from Anopheles ziemanni, assembly GCF_943734765.1. Taxonomy (NCBI): domain Eukaryota; kingdom Metazoa; phylum Arthropoda; class Insecta; order Diptera; family Culicidae; genus Anopheles; species Anopheles ziemanni. Next base: position 131,600 of record NW_026689807.1, on the reverse strand, counting down.
GGTTGCTCCCATATAATGAAAGTTGCGTCTTTCAACGTCCAACATATAAATATTCTACGACAAGTCGCTATCTCTTACCGGTCAGCCGGTAATCACCTTTCATGGGTAGTTTTGGTCAGATGCCATTTCCTGCGACTTGGTCCCCGAATTGGACCATCATCACCTAATATCTCCGTGGTCTTTCAACTCAGCGTCATGAAACTTTCAGGGTAGATAGGTCTCCCCAAGACCTTTCCAACGATATGCCAATTGTCTCGCTAGGCCATCGACAGCCGAAGTTATTCATGGTACTTGGTACCTTACCCTGTTTTCACCATACTTGTTCGTACTTGGGTGCAAAACATGAATCACCCATATCACCGCTTTGGAGGCCAGCCAGCGCCTTGGCCCAATATAGTTTTTTGTTGGTCATATCATGCACAGTTTATAAATATTCTACGCCAACTTGCTACCTCGTCTCCAACTTGCCGTTATTCTTGGTTCAAGTCCCATTTCATTCGTTTTTGGACCCTTGTTGCTCTATGTTTCACTAATAGCTTCGCCCACCAACATGCTGATTTTCTGTTCGTATTTTTCCGTAATAGTTCCACTCAAGATTATTCCAAATCACAGCGTAACTTGTCGCTCGGTGAAAAACTGACCGAGTTATAATTCATGAAAGGTACCTCAACCTGCTACAGCACATGGTCGGCCCAAACCATAAACCGACCAAACGACCGACTTGGAGCACCCTGATCGGGTTGCTCCAATATAATGAAAGTTGCGTCTTCCAACGTCCAACATATAAATATTCTACGACAAGTCGCTATCTCTTACCGGTCAGCCGGTAATCACCTTTCATGGGTAGTTTTGGTCAGATGCCATTTCCTGCGACTTGGTCCCCGAATTGGACCATCATCACCTAATATCTCCGTGGTCTTTCAACTCAGCTTCCTGAAACTTTCAGGGTAGATAGATCTCCCCGAGACCTTTCCAACGGTTTGTCATTTGCCTCGCTAGGCCATCTACAGCCGAAGTTATTCATGGTACTTGGTACCTTACCCTGTTTTCACCATACTTGTTCGTACTTGGGTGCAAAACATGAATCACCCATATCTCCACTTTGGGGGCCAGCTACCGCCTTGTCTTCATATACTTTTTTGTTGGTCATATAATGTACAGTTTATAAATATTCTACGCCAACTTGCTAACTCGACTCCAACTTGCCGTTATTCTTGGTCCAAGTCTCATTTCATTCGTTTTTGGACCCTTGTTGCTCTATGTTTCACTAATAGCTTCGCCCACCAACATGCTGATTTTCTGCTCGTATTTTTCCGTAATAGTTCCACTCAAAACCATTTCAAAACTTAGCGAAAGTTGTCGCTCGGTGAAAAACTGACCGAGTTATAATTCATGAAAGGTACCTCAACCTGGTACAGCACATGGTCGGCCCAAAACATAAACCGACCAAACGACCGACTTGGAGCACCCTGACCGGGTTGCTCCCATATAATGAAAGTTGCGTCTTCCAACGTCCAACATATAAATATTCTACGTCAAGTCGCTATCTCTTATCGGTAAGCCGGTATTCACGACCCAAAGGTGAAAATGTATGGAGAGCGTTCACAAAATTCCGGACGAATTTTGTAAACGTGTTTTTCCGTTTTCTCTCAATTGCGCGCGAACTAAGCGTCGGATCGAAAAAAACCCAAAAGTAAAATGTGTTTAAAAACCCGATTTCTACATTATTGCCGAAGACACCAAAGCGCTATCTCGAAATTTTAAAAATCGATCGAAAATGTATGGACGGCGATCACAAAATTCCGGACGAATTTTGTAAACGTGTTTTTTCGTTTTCTCGCGATTGCGGGCGAACCAAGCGACGGATCGAAAAAATCCCAAAAGTAAAATGTGTTTAAAAACCCGATTTCCACATTATTGCCGAAGACACCAAATCGCTATCTCGAAATTTTAAAAATCGATCGAAAATGTATGGACGGCGTTCACAAAATTCGTCCGGAATTTTGTAAACGTGTTTTTTCGTTTTCTCGCGATTGCGGGCGAACCAAGCGACGGATCGAAAAAAACCCAAAAGTAAAATGTGTTTAAAAACCCGATTTCTACATTATTGCCGAAGACACCAAAGCGCTATCTCGAAATTTTAAAAATCGATCGAAAATGTATGGACGGCGTTCACAAAATTCGTCCGGAATTTTGTAAACGTGTTTTTCCGTTTTCTCTCAATTGCGGGCGAACTAAGCGTCGGATCGAAAAAAACCCAAAAGTAAAATGTGTTTAAAAACCCGATTTCTACATTATTGCCGAAGACACCAAAGCGCTATCTCGAAATTTTAAAAATCGATCGAAAATGTATGGACGGCGTTCACAAAATTCGTCCGGAATTTTGTAAACGTGTTTTTCCGTTTTCTCTCAATTGCGGGCGAACTAAGCGTCGGATCGAAAAAAACCCAAAAGTAAAATGTGTTTAAAAACCCGATTTCTACATTATTGCCGAAGACACCAAAGCGCTATCTCGAAATTTTAAAAATCGATCGAAAATGTATGGACGGCGATCACAAAATTCCGGACGAATTTTGTAAACGTGTTTTTTCGTTTTCTCGCGATTGCGGGCGAACCAAGCGACGGATCGAAAAAAACCCAAAAGTAAAATGTGTTTAAAAACCCGATTTCTACATTATTGCCGAAGACACCAAAGCGCTATCTCGAAATTTTAAAAATCGATCGAAAATGTATGGACGGCGTTCACAAAATTCGTCCGGAATTTTGTAAACGTGTTTTTTCGTTTTCTCGCGATTGCGGGCGAACCAAGCGACGGATCGAAAAAAAACCCAAAAGTAAAATGTGTTTAAAAACCCGATTTCTACATTATTGCCGAAGACACCAAAGCGCTATCTCGAAATTTTAAAAATCGATCGAAAATGTATGGACGGCGTTCACAAAATTCGTCCAGAATTTTGTAAACGTGTTTTTCCGTTTTCTCTCGATTGCGCGTAACTAAGCGTCGGATCGAAAAAAACCCAAAAGTAAAATATGTTTAAAAACCCGATTTCTACATTATTGCCGAAGACACCAAAGCGCTATCTCGAAATTTTAAAAATCGATCGAAAATGTATGGACGGCGATCACAAAATTCCGGACGAATTTTGTAAACGTGTTTTTTCGTTTTCTCGCGATTGCGGGCGAACCAAGCGACGGATCGAAAAAAACCCAAAAGTAAAATGTGTTTAAAAACCCGATTTCTACATTATTGCCGAAGACACCAAAGCGCTATCTCGAAATTTAAAAAATCGATCGAAAATGTATGGACGGCGTTCACAAAATTCGTCCGGAATTTTGTAAACGTGTTTTTCCGTTTTCTCTCAATTGCGGGCGAACTAAGCGTCGGATCGAAAAAAACCCAAAAGTAAAATGTGTTTAAAAACCCGATTTCTACATTATTGCCGAAGACACCAAAGCGCTATCTCGAAATTTTAAAAATCGATCGAAAATGTATGGACGGCGATCACAAAATTCGTCCAGAATTTTGTAAACGTGTTTTTCCGTTTTCTCTCAATTGCGGGCGAACCAAGCGACGGATCGAAAAAAACCCAAAAGTAAAATGTGTTTAAAAACCCGATTTCTACATTATTGCCGAAGACACCAAAGCGCTATCTCGAAATTTTAAAAATCGATCGAAAATGTATGGACGGCGTTCACAAAATTCGTCCGGAATTTTGTAAACGTGTTTTTCCGTTTTCTCTCAATTGCGGGCGAACTAAGCGTCGGATCGAAAAAAACCCAAAAGTAAAATGTGTTTAAAAACCCGATTTCTATATTATTGCCGAAGACACCAAAGCGCTATCTCGAAATTTTAAAAATCGATCGAAAATGTATGGACGGCGATCACAAAATTCGTCCGGAATTTTGTAAACGTGTTTTTTCGTTTTCTCGCGATTGCGGGCGAACCAAGCGACGGATCGAAAAAAACCCAAAAGTAAAATGTGTTTAAAAACCCGATTTCTACATTATTGCCGAAGACACCAAAGCGCTATCTCGAAATTTTAAAAATCGATCGAAAATGTATGGACGGCGATCACAAAATTCCGGACGAATTTTGTAAA
>NW_026689807.1:35000-122500 GCF_943734765.1 Anopheles ziemanni | reverse complement strand
GTACTTGTTTACTATCGGTCTCATGGTTGTATTTAGCTTTAGAAGGAGTTTACCTCCCACTTAGTGCTGCACTATCAAGCAACACGACTCCATGGTACGCTCGGTCCATCATCCAACGGGCGCTGTTCTACGGGCCTATCACCCTCTATGGGTTCTGAGCCACATTCAAGTTGGACTTGAAAAGCGCTAAGATGACGGATAGTGAGACGCACCAGTACACGGAATCGGATAGACGGACAGGCCGCCACCCCTACGTGCTGAGCTTCTCCCGTTTCGCTCGCAGCTACTCAGGGAATCCCGGTTGGTTTCTTTTCCTCCCCTTATTAATATGCTTAAATTCAGGGGGTTGTCACACATGAACTGAGGCTTATGTACCTTGCGGTTGTTATCGTCACATCTGGCTTGCGACTACTTTGTTTCAATGTCCAATATGTACCGTTGGACTCGGTTAACGGGCTGTTAGCCCGCGTGTGGTTTAACTCACTGATACCTTCCATTGCCCATACGCTAGTTTGTTTGTGTTCCTTTGGTCAACTTCCATACTTGAATCATTTGTGCTACCGCTGCTGCTTCGACGCTACTTTGACATCTTCGCTTCTATTTAAATAAATAAATAAGCTGAAGCTAGACATCAGTAAACACCACCACAGACACCACAAGCACGCCTTCTCCTCGTACTTCCGCCTCACGCGGGAACACGGACGCTCTAAATACTTCGAATTCCAATGCCAGTATATTGTAAACCACGGGTTCTTTAATGCTAGCGGGTCGTCGCGACCCTAGTTAACATCATGGTGCACGTCTCAACTCGCCGTTGGTAGGCTTATGTACCTTGCGGTTGTTATCGTCACATCTGGCTTGCGACTACTTTGTTTCAATGTCCAATATGTACCGTTGGACTCGGTTAACGGGCTGTTAGCCCGCGTGTGGTTTAACTCACTGATACCTTCCTTTGCCCATACGCTAGTTTGTTTGTGTTCCTTTGGTCAACTTCCATACTTGAATCATTTGTGCTATTCGCTGCTGCTTCGACGCTACTTTGACATCTTCGCTTCTATTTAAATAAATAAATAAGCTGAAGCTAGACATCAGTAAACACCACCACAGACACCACAAGCACGCCTTCTCCTCGTACTTCCGCCTCACGCGGGAACACGGACGCTCTAAATACTTCGAATTCCAATGCCAGTATATTGTAAACCACGGGTTCTTTAATGCTAGCGGGTCGTCGCGACCCTAGTTAACATCATGGTGCACGTCTCGTGACGGGTGTCACGGCGTAGTTAAATGTATGCGATACATTTCTCAAATATAAGCGCTCAGTCATCTGTACATCATGGTAGGTTCCCACGACGTGCAATATGCGTTCAACTTATCAATGTTCATGTGTCCTGCAGTTCACATTATGACGCGCAGTTAGCTGCGGTCTTCATCGATCCATGAGCCGAGTGATCCACTGCCGAGGGTGACTAACTTGCGTAAGCCGCCGCTGTGCGCGTATACCCGTTCCCCGTAGGGAGGAGCAAGCCGCCGCTTAGAGACGAAGCATAAAGTGTCCTCATTCCACATAGGGCAAGCTGGATGAATCCATTTTACTCAGGACGGCCGAAGCGGCGTGGACCAGGGGAGAACTGAACCTTATACTTCACACCACAGTAAGTCTACGTGTCCTCTTCCACATAGGGCAAGCTAGAACTAACTATCTTACCCAGGACTGCCGGAGCAGCGTGGACCAGGGGAGGAACACACTTTTCATGGAAACGTAAGGCATCCATGACTGCCATAACGTAAGCCGCCGCTGTGCGCGTATACCCATTCCCCGTAGGGAGGAGCAAGCCGCCGCTTAGAGACGAAGCATAAAGTGTCCTCATTCCACATAGGGCAAGCTGGATGAATCCATTTTACCCAGGACGGCCGAAGCGGCGTGGACCAGGGGAGAACTGAACTTTATACTTCACACCACAGTAAGTCTACGTGTCCTCTTCCACATAGGGCAAGCTAGAACTAACTATCTTACCCAGGACTGCCGAAGCAGCGTGGACCAGGGGAGGAACACACTTTTCATAGAAACGTAAGGCATCCATGACTGCCATAGTGCGTAAGCCGCCGCTGTGCGCGTAAACCCGTTCCCCGTAGGGAGGAGTCAAGCCGCCGCTTAGAGACGAAGTATGAAGTGTCCTCTTCCACATAGGGCAAGCTAGAATGAACTATCTTACCCAGGACCGCCGAAGCAGCGTGGACCAGGGGAGAACTGAACTTTATACTTCACACCACAGTATTGAGTAATGTGCCCTCTTCCACATAGGGCAAGCTGGAATGTTCCATTTTACCCAGGACGGCCGAAGCGGCGTGGACCAGTGGAGGACTACACAATCATGAGGTTTGATATCGACTTGTGTGTTTCAATAGGATACCGATGGTATGGTTTGAACCGATTTGATTTAGCCATTCTGAAGTCATCACTTGGTTGAAGCGCTGAACTAGGGAGGCATCGTTTACATATATATTGGTTTTCGCATGCTCTACTAGGTTAATGTCATGAGGTTGGCTATCGAGCATGCCCAAGTGATGACTTGATTTTGTGCTTGCTTGAATTCTTCACATTTCATACCATCGGTTAGTTGTCGAATCATTCCTCGATCATAACCTTCGTTCTTGGTTCATGTATGCTCTCTTCCACATAGGGCAAGCTAGAATTAACTATCTTACCCAGGACCGCCGAAGCAGCGTGGACCAGGGGAGAACTATACTTTGTCTTGTATGCCCTCTTCCACATAGGGCAAGCTAGAATGAACTATCTTACCCAGGACCGCCGGAGCAGCGTGGACCAGTGGAGGACTATACTTTGTTCATAACACCACAGTATTGAGTAATGTGCCCTCTTCCACATAGGGCAAGCTAGAATGAACTATCTTACCCAGGACCGCCGAAGCGGCGTGGACCAGTGGAGGACTACACAATCATGAGGTTTGATATCGACTTGTGTGTTTCAATAGGGTACCGATGGTATGTTTTGAACCGATTTGATTTAGCCATTCTGAAGTCATCACTTGGTTGAAGCGCTGAACTAGGGAGGGGCATCGTTTACATATATATTGGTTTTCGCATGCTCTACTAGGTTAATGTCATGAGGTTGGCTATCGAGCATGCCCAAGTGATGACTTGATTGTGTGCTTGCTTGAATTCTTCACATTTCATACCATCGGTTAGTTGTCGAATCATTCCTCGATCATAAAGTTCGTTCTTGGTTCATGTATGCTCTCTTCCACATAGGGCAAGCTAGAATTAACTATCTTACCCAGGACCGCCGAAGCAGCGTGGACCAGGGGAGAACTATACTTTGTCTTGTATGCCCTCTTCCACATAGGGCAAGCTAGAATTAACTATCTTACCCAGGACTGCAAAGCAGCGTGGACCAGTGGAGGACTATACTTTGTTCATAACACCACAGTATTGAGTAATGTGCCCTCTTCCACATAGGGCAAGCTAGAACTAACTATCTTACCCAGGACCGCCGAAGCAGTGTGGACCAGGGGAGGACTATACTTTATACTTCACACACTAGCCATACTGAAGTCATCACTTGGTTGAAGCGCTGAACTACGGCGGGGTAATCGTTTACAGGTTATAATCATATAGCTGCATGCTCATTAGTAGATAATGGAATATTGTATGGCAATATGAGCATGCCCAAGTGATGACTTTGTTTCAAGCTCAACAGGTAGGGTATTGAGTCCTCTTCCACATAGGGCAAGCTAGAATGAACTATCTTACCCAGGACCGCCGGAGCAGCGTGGACCAAGTCCCAAAATGGGGATGTCAGAACTACACTCAAATGTTACCACACCAAGCAAGGCAAACTTATATGAAGGAAAGGACCCTGATGGGTCATATGGTATTTTACGAAAAATCGGCTAAGTCCCAAAATGGGGATGTCAGAACTACACTCAAATGTTACCACACCAAGCAAGGCAAACTTATATGAAGGAAAGGACCCTGATGGGTCATATGGTATTTTACGAAAAATCGGCTAAGTCCCAAAATGGGGATGTCAGAACTACACTCAAATGTTACCACACCAAGCAAGGCAAACTTATATGAAGGAAAGGACCCTGATGGGTCATATGGTATTTTACGAAAAATCGGCTAAGTCCCAAAATGGGGATGTCAGAACTACACTCAAATGTTACCACACCAAGCAAGGCAAACTTATATGAAGGAAAGGACCCTGATGGGTCATATGGTATTTTACGAAAAATCGGCTAAGTCCCAAAATGGGGATGTCAGAACTACACTCAAATGTTACCACACCAAGCAAGGCAAACTTATATGAAGGAAAGGACCCTGATGGGTCATATGGTATTTTACGAAAAATCGGCTAAGTCCCAAAATGGGGATGTCAGAACTACACTCAAATGTTACCACACCAAGCAAGGCAAACTTATATGAAGGAAAGGACCCTGATGGGTCATATGGTATTTTACGAAAAATCGGCTAAGTCCCAAAATGGGGATGTCAGAACTACACTCAAATGTTACCACACCAAGCAAGGCAAACTTATATGAAGGAAAGGACCCTGATGGGTCATATGGTATGGATCGAAAAATCGGCTAAGTCCCAAAATGGGGATGTCAGAACTACACTCAAATGTTACCACACCAAGCAAGGCAAACTTATATGAAGGCAAGGAAACTGATGGGTCATATGGTATTTTACGAAAAATCGGCTAAGTCCCAAAATGGGGATGTCAGAACTACACTCAAATGTTACCACACCAAGCAAGGCAAACTTATATGAAGCAAAGGACCCTGATGGGTCATATGGTATTGATTGAAAAATCGGCTAAGTCCCAAAATGGGGATGTCAGAACTACACTCAAATGTTACCACACCAAGCAAGGCAAATTTATATGAAGCAAAGGACCCATATGGGTCATATGGTATTTTACGAAAAATCGGCTAAGTCCCAAAATGATGATGTCAGAACTACACTCAAATGTTACCATACCAAGCAAGGCAAACTTATATGAAGGCAAGGACCCTGATGGGTCATATGGTATTTTACGAAAAATCGGCTAAGTCCCAAAATGGGGATGTCAGAACTACACTCAAATGTTACCACACCAAGCAAGGCAAACTTATATGAAGCAAAGGACCCTGATGGGTCATATGGTATTGATTGAAAAATCGGCTAAGTCCCAAAATGGGGATGTCAGAACTACACTCAAATGTTACCACACCAAGCAAGGCAAACTTATATGAAGCAAAGGACCCATATGGGTCATATGGTATTTTACGAAAAATCGGCTAAGTCCCAAAATTGGGATGTCAGAACTACACTAAAAAGTTACCACATCAAGCAAGGCAAACTACCTAGGTGAACCCTAGCAAGAAACACGGACCAAGTCAGATGGCCTAAGTCAAGAGTGCAAGTGACCTAGGCAAAGTTGTATGACGGTGAGGACCCTGAAAAATCTGGTTAGTGTAGTTTAGACAGGGGAGGTTTTTGGGTCGGCTGAACCTCCTTATTTTGGGTTTTGACCTCCTCAAGAAGCTACACCTAGGCAAACTGCCTAGGGTGAAAGTGCGAAGACCAATCGAATAGTAAGACAAGTTTTGACCGATCGCCCTAGGCAAGCTTGTATGAAGAAAGGGACCCTATGGGTCATATGGAAATACATGAAAAATCGGCTAAGTCCCAAAATTGGGATGTCTGAACTACACTAAAAAGTTACCACATCAAGCAAGGCAAAGTACCTAGGTGAACCCTAGGAAGAAACACGGACCAAGTCAGATGGCCTAAGTCAAGAGTGCAAGTGACCTAGGCAAAGTTGTATGACGGTGAGGACCCTGAAAAATCTGGTTAGTGTAGTTTAGACAGGGGAGGTTTTTGGGTCGGCTGAACCTCCTTATTTTGGGTTTTGACCTCCTCAAGAAGCTACACCTAGGCAAACTGCCTAGGGTGAAAGTGCGAAGACCAATCGAATAGTAAGACAAGTTTTGACCGATCGCCCTAGGCAAGCTTGTATGAAGAAAGGGACCCTATGGGTCATATGGAAATACATGAAAAATCGGCTAAGTCCCAAAATTGGGATGTCTGAACTACACTAAAAAGTTACCACATCAAGCAAGGCAAAGTACCTAGGTGAACCCTAAGAAGAAACACGGACCAAGTCAGATGGCCTAAGTCAAGAGTACAAGTGACCTAGGCAAAGTTGTATGGCGCTGAGGACCCTGAAAAATCGGGTTAGTGTAGTTCAGACAGGGGAGGTTTTTGGGTCGGCTGAACCTCCTTATTTTGGGTTTTGACCTCCTCAAGAAGCTACACCTAGGCAAACTGCCTAGGGTGAAAGTGCGAAGACCAATCGAATAGTAAGACAAGTTTTGACCGATCGCCCTAGGCAAGCTTGTATGAAGAAAGGGACCCTATGGGTCATATGGAAAATCCATGAAAAATCGGCTAAGTCCCAAAATTGGGATGTCTGAACTACACTAAAAAGTTACCACATCAAGCAAGGCAAAGTACCTAGGTGAACCCTAAGAAGAAACACGGACCAAGTCAGATGGCCTAAGTCAAGAGTACATGTGACCTAGGCAAAGTTGTATGGCGCTGAGGACCCTGAAAAATCGGGTTAGTGTAGTTCTGACAGGGGAGGTTTTTGGGTCGGCTGAACCTCCTTATTTTGGGTTTTGACCTCCTCAAGAAGCTACACCTAGGCAAACTGCCTAGGGTGAAAGTGCGAAGACCAATCGAATAGTAAGACAAGTTTTGACCGATCGCCCTAGGCAAGCTTGTATGAAGAAAGGGACCCTTAGGGTCATATGGAAATTCATGAAAAATCGGCTAAGTCCCAAAATTGGGATGTCAGAACTACACTATAAAGTTACCACATCAAGCAAGGCAAAGTACCTAGGTGAACCCTAGGAAGAAACACGGACCAAGTCAGATGGCCTAAGTCAAGAGTATAAGTGACCTAGGCAAAGTTGTATGGCGCTGAGGACCCTGAAAAATCGGGTTAGTGTAGTTAAGACAGGGGAGGTTTCAGGGTCGGCTGGACCTCCTTATTTCGGGTTTTGGCCTCCTCAAGAAGACAGACCTAGGCGAATTGCCTAGGGTGAAACTGCGAAGACCAATCGAATAGTAAGACAAGTTTTGACCGATCGCCCTAGGCAAGCTTGTATGAAGAAAGGGACCCTTAGGGTCATATGGAAATTCATGAAAAATCGGCTAAGTCCCAAAATTGGGATGTCAGAACTACACTATAAAGTTACCACATCAAGCAAGGCAAAGTACCTAGGTGAACCCTAGGAAGAAACACGGACCAAGTCAGATGGCCTAAGTCAAGAGTATAAGTGACCTAGGCAAAGTTGTATGGCGCTGAGGACCCTGAAAAATCGGGTTAGTGTAGTTAAGACAGGGGAGGTTTCAGGGTCGGCTGGACCTCCTTATTTCGGGTTTTGGCCTCCTCAAGAAGACAGACCTAGGCGAATTGCCTAGGGTGAAACTGCGAAGACCAATCGAATAGTAAGACAAGTTTTGACCGATCGCCCTAGGCAAGCTTGTATGAAGAAAGGGACCCTTAGGGTCATATGGAAATTCATGAAAAATCGGCTAAGTCCCAAAATTGGGATGTCAGAACTACACTAAAAAGTTACCACATCAAGCAAGGCAAAGTACCTAGGTGAACCCTAGGAAGAAACACGGACCAAGTCAGATGGCCTAAGTCAAGAGTATAAGTGACCTAGGCAAAGTTGTATGGCGCTGAGGACCCTGAAAAATCGGGTTAGTGTAGTTAAGACAGGGGAGGTTTCAGGGTCGGCCAGACCTCCTTATTTCGGGTTTTGGCCTCCTCAAGAAGACAGACCTAGGCGAATTGCCTAGGGTGAAACTGCGAAGACCTATCGAATAGTAAGACAAGTTTTGACCGATCGCCCTAGGCAAGCTTGTATGAAGAAAGGGACCCTATGGGTCATATGGAAATTCATGAAAAATCGGCTAAGTCCCAAAATTGGGATGTCAGAACTACACTATAAAGTTACCACATTAGCAAGGCAGACTTGTATGAAGAACGGGACCCAGGTGAAAGTAGCAAATATCCCAAACCGAACATGTATATTATACACACAAGAGTACGAACATAAAGGAACACGGACCAAGCGTGCCGAGAGAATCGGTACTATAGAGCCCTCGTGGTTCTACACAAAGACTTTATGTTAGGGGTTCAAGCCCCATAGTACTCAAACGGTGACAGTAGCAAATATCCAAAAACGAACTGGAATTTACATTCTGTTGGTCATGCGGTCGTCCAAAGGGGTCTAGTATCCTGGGATGACAAGCATCACGGGCACAGTCTCGTATCAAAACAGTCGAAGAGGCCCGCGAAAGCTTGCTTTCCATGGCTATGCGATGCACAAATTGAGTTTCTCCGTAGTTATACACAGCGCACAGGTGAAAGTAGCAAATATCCCAAATCGAACATGAATTTTATACACACAAGAGTACAAACATAAAGGAACACGGACCAAGCGTACCGAGAGAATCGGTACTAGAGCCCTTGTGGTTCTACATTGAGAGCCCTCGTGGTTCTACATAGATACTTTATGTTAGGGGTTCCAACCCCATAGTACTAGAACGGTGGAAGTAGCAAATAAACCGAACGTGGAATTTACTTTCTGATGGTCATGCGGTCGTCCAAAGGGGTCTAGTATCCTGGGATGACAAGCATCACGGGCACAGCTCGTATCAAAACAGTCGAAGAGGCCCGCGAAAGCTTGCTTTCCATGGCTATGCGATGCACAAATTGAGTTTACTCACCGTAGTATAAAACGAACGAACCGAACCTATCCGAGTAGGGATAATGGGCGCAGTAACATACTTCTGTGACCCAGCGAGAGTTGAACGAGGTGACATGAACTGTCAGTGGCTTATATCAGATGGGATACATACATGAGATTGCTTTCAAATCTACACTCGAAAACCTAACCAAGTAAAAGCGAACGTGGGGAGGATTCGAAACTGGTAACGAAATCTTAAGCTGGAAAGAGTCATCACTATGGATACATATTATGCGAAACCAATCAAGTGCTCATTACTGATCCAAAACCGAAGAGCACTAGTGAACACCTTAATCTCACCCTAGTTCACATCCAAGTGATCGACCACGTGTGTGAAGCAAAGACCAATCGAATTCCTCAATGGACCGAACACTATGAACAAATGGCCAAAAACGTTATAACTATCCAAACATACTACTATCTAGCGAAAGTCATCACGATGGAACCATACCATGATCTTTAACCTATAGCGCTCACCATATTCCTACCCAGAGTGCAAGTGAACAGATTGCCCACCCTTACCCAGTTCACAACCACGTGATCGACTAACATACCGAGGTTACCACAAGTCAAAGTTATACGTTTACAAGCGCAAGACCAATCGAAAACCCCGAAAGCAATCTCGACCCAAAATGTATTATCCGTGAGTGTAGTCGAGTCTCGTACTCGTCATCTGTAATCGTCGGATAGAATATCCAGTACACGGTTGTCTTTCCAAATGAAATCTACATACAGAACTCGCTCTTGGCAAATGGGTGGCAATGGCGCAATCAGGAGCGAGTTCCCGTCCGGGTGCCAAGTGATTGGCAAATGTCTGGGGGAAAGCAACCATATATTGATTTGTCTGTTAGTGTACTGGGTGTTTGAGGTATGTAGTATCCACGCTTGGTTGGGTGTGTCAGAGGACCATGGATGCGTTCACAACCCCAATTGGGGTACATCGGGAATGATTTTGTGGAACCGATGTGCCCGGCACACACTAAGTTTTGTTGCAAGTTAATAGTGTGCCATGTCCGGGGGGGTTGTGATTAAACTCTGGTGAATTGCGTACTGTGGTGATTGGGGTATGAAAGCCCCGCAGTTGCAATGATCGGACGCGCCTAGCGTGTCCTTTAGTTGATGGTAGGGAAATGAAGGCCCTTGTCAGCTCACCTAAGTATTCATGGAAGTTTGGCATAAGGTCGCTGTGGTAGGGGTATGAAGGCCCCGTCAGCGCATGCACAATCGGGCGCACGTGCGCTTAGCGGAGTCGAATGCCGCTCAAGTGCCTGTCCGGTGCATCGGGTGTGTGTGATACGAGGGCAATGAGGTTCGCACGGGGGCTCGCCTCCCGTGTGCTACCGGACTTGACAACATATAGAACGTGGTGTTTGCTCCTCCGGGTGCAATGGGACAATGAACATTCGAACGCAAAGTCGGAATTCTGGTTGATCCTACCAGTAATATACGCTCGTCTCAAAGGTTAAGCCATGCATGTCTAAGTACAAACAGATTTAATGTGAAACCGCATAAGGCTCAGTATAACAGCTATAATTTACGAGATCATCAACCTAGTTACTTGGATAACTGTGGAAAATCTAGAGCTAATACATGCAACATGCCAGGACCCTCGCGGGAACTGGTGCACTTATTAGTCAAACCAATCGCGGGTTCTCCGTGTCATTGAGTTGAAGTCTGGATAATGATGCTGATCGTATGGTCTCGCACCGACGACAGATCTCGCAAATATCTGCCCTATCAACTATGGATGGTAGTATAGAGGACTACCATGGTTGCAACGGGTAACGGGGAATCAGGGTTCGATTCCGGAGAGGGAGCCTGAGAAATGGCTACCACATCCAAGGAAGGCAGCAGGCGCGTAAATTACCCAATCCCGGGACGGGGAGGTAGTGACGAGAAATAACAATATGAAACTCTTTAATGATGTTTCATAATTGGAATGAGTAGAGCATAAATCCTTCTACGAGGATCAAGTGGAGGGCAAGTCTGGTGCCAGCAGCCGCGGTAATTCCAGCTCCACTAGCGTATATTAAAATTGTTGCGGTTAAAACGTTCGAAGTTGATACTTGTCCAACACAGTCCGGCTCCGCCGACCCGGTCAACCCGTGGTCGGTGGGCCAAGTCGGAATCTGGTTGCGACTCAATGGTGTGGTAGGGCACCAAGTCTGTGTCATGGTGTGCCCTTCAACGGGTGCAAGTGTAACATAGAGCTCGACCGCTCACGTTTACCTTGAACAAATTAGAGTGCTTAAAGCAGGGTGCCCAAACGCCCTAGAATAATCTTGCATGGAATAATGGAATACGACCTTGGTCTAATCTTTCATTGGTTTGTACTCAGACCGGAGGTAATGATTAACAGAAGTAGTTGGGGACACTAGTATTACGGCGCGAGAGGTGAAATTCGTAGACCGTCGTAAGACTAACTAAAGCGAAGGCATTTGTCAAGGATGCTTTCTTTAATCAAGAACGAAAGTTAGAGGATCGAAGGCGATTAGATACCGCCCTAGTTCTAACCGTAAACGATGCCAACTAGCAATTGGGAGACGCTACAACCAGGTGCTCTCAGTAGCTTCCGGGAAACCAAAGTCAGGTTCCGGGGGAAGTATGGTTGCAAAGTTGAAACTTAAAGGAATTGACGGAAGGGCACCACAATGAAATGGAGCTTGCGGTTCAATTTGACTCAACACGGGAAAACTTACCAGGTCCGAACTTATGGAGGTGAGACAGATTAATAGCTCTTTCTCAAATTTAAGGGTAGTGGTGCATGGCCGTTCTTAGTTCGTGGATTGATTTGTCTGGTTAATTCCGATAACGAACGTGACTCACATATGCTAACTAGAACGCAGTCAGCGTTAATGCGTCGATGCCGATTGGAACGGGTTAGGACCTTTCGGTGGAGTATGACCTGACACCTTCGCTGTTCGTGTGCGCAAGTGCACTTACGGTACGCTGCTTAGCAGGACAATTTGTGTTTAGCAAAATGAGATCGAGCGATAACAGGTCCGTGATGCCCTTAGATGTTCTGGGCTACACGCGTGCTACAATGTGGGTAGCAGCGTGTCTCCTATTCCGAGAGGAACGGGAAATCACTCAAATACTCACTTAGTAGGGATTATGGATTGCAATGGTCCATATGAACTCGGAACTTCTAGTAAGTGCTGGTCATCAGCCAGCGTTGAATACGTCCCTGCCCTTTGTACACACCGCCCGTCGCTACTACCGATGGATTATTTAGTGAGGTCTTTGGAGATGATCGTTCGCTGGATCCTCGTGAACCGCGTCTGCTTTATCGAAGTTGACCGAACTTGATGATTTAGAGGAAGTAAAAGTCGTAACAAGGTTTCCGTAGGTGAACCTGCGGAAGGATCATTAGTGGCCAAGTGATCCTTCCAGAAGTCCGAACCTGCGGGTTGAGACTTCGGCACAAGTTGCCATATGATAATTGACGAAACACTATAGAAGTCCGAACCTGCGGGTTGAGACTCAGGCACAAGTTGCCATATGAAAGTTGACGAAACACTAACAAGTCCGAACCTGCGGGTTGAGACTTAGGCACACGTTGCCTTATACATGACTTCGAACAAATACACAAGTCCGAACCTGCGGGTTGAGACTTAGGCACAAGTTGCCTTATACATGACTTCGAACAAATACACAAGTCCGAACCTGCGGGTTGAGACTTAGGCACAAGTTGCCATATGAAAGTTGACGAAACACTAACAAGTCCGAACCTGCGGGTTGAGACTTAGGCACACGTTGCCTTATACATGACTTCGAACAAATACACAAGTCCGAACCTGCGGGTTGAGACTTAGGCACAAGTTGCCTTATACATACATTGGCCAAATAAACAGAAGTCCGAACCTGCGGGTTGAGACTTAGGCACAAGTTGCCATATTATATTCGATCAAACACTAAGTAGTCCGAACCTGCGGGTTGAGACTCAAGACCGTAACAAGATGTCACTATACAAGTCCGAACCTAAGGGTTGAGACTTAATGCGATCTAGATACCAAGTTGACATCCAATACCTGTTGAGCAAAACCAAAGATTCCCTGTTCTCGAATGATTACACTATATAACAGGGAATCATGAAGAAATCAAGCAAGCGTGAAACAAAGTCATCACTTGGGCATGCTCGATAGCCAACCACATGACCTTAACCTAAGAGAGCATGCAAACCACATGATACCTATAAACGATTAACCCGCCCTAGTTCAATCGTTCACCAAGTGATGACTTCAGTATGGCTAAGAGAAAAACTTTTAAATGGGAAAAACTCTAAGTCCGAACCTCCGGGTTGAGACTTCCGCGTCGGAGGTGGGCGCACCTCCTATCCGAAAGATGATGAATCAGGGGTGTTCGGTCAGCAATGGTCGGATGCCCCGTCGTAGTCCAACTATGACAATCAAAGTCAAGACCTCCGGGTTGAGACTTTCCGCGAGTACAAGCATAAAGGAACACGGACCAAGCCGTACCGAGAGAATCGGTACTAGAGCCCTCGTGGTTCTACATTGAGAGAGCCCTCGTGGTTCTCATTAGGGGCTTTATGCAAGAAGTACTCAATACTGTGGTGTGAAGTATAAAGTATAGTCCTCGCCTGGTCCACGCTGCTTCGGCGGTCCTGGGTAAGATAGTTAATTCTAGCTTGCCCTATAGTGGAATGAGGACACTTAATGCTTCGTCTTTTAGCGGCGGCTAGACTCCTCCTCACGGGGAACGAGTTGACGCGCACAGCGGCGGCTTACGCACTATGGCAATCATGGATGCCTGAAGATTCCGTGAAGTTCTCCCCTGGTCCACGCTGCCTCGGCAGTCCTGGGTAAAATGGAATATTTCCAGCTTGCCCTATAGTGGAAGAGGACTATCCAACAATACAAAGTCAAGACCTCCGGGTTGAGACTTTCCGCGTCGGTGGTGTCGCGCACCGCCTATCCGAAAGATGGTGTAACAGGGGTGTTCGATCAGCAATGGTCGGATGCCCCGTCATAGTCCAACTATGACAACCAAAGTCAAGACCTCCGGGTTGAGACTTTCCGCGTCCGGAGGTACGCGTACCGCCTACCCGAAAGATGGTGTGCTTCTGGGGTATTCGATGAGTCGGATACCCCGTCGTAGTCCAACTATGACAATCAAAGTCAAGACCTCCGGGTTGAGACTTCCGCGTCCGGAGGTACGCGTACCGCCTACCCGAAAGATGGTGTGCTTCTGGGGTATTCGATGAGTCGGATACCCCGTCGTAGTCCAACTATGACAATCAAAGTCAAGACCTCCGGGTTGAGACTTCCGCGTCCGGAGGTACGCGTACCGCCTACCCGAAAGATGGTGAATCAGGGGTGTTCGATCAGCAATGGTCGGATGCCCCGTCGTAGTCCAACTATGACAATCAAAGTCAAGACCTCCGGGTTGAGACTTTCTAAGAGTACAAGCATAAAGGAACACGGACCAAGCCGTACCGAGAGAATCGGTACTAGAGCCCTTGTGGTTCTACATTGAGAGAGCCCTCGTGGTTCTCATTAGGGGCTTTATGCAAGAAGTACTCAATACTGTGGTGTGAAGTATAAAGTATAGAGTCCTCCACTGGTCCACGCTGCTCCGGCGGTCCTGGGTAAGATAGTTCATTCTAGCTTGCCCTATGTGGAAGAGGACTCAATACCCTACCTGTTGAGCTTGAAACAAAGTCATCACTTGGGCATGCTCATATTGCCATACAATATTCCATTATCTACTAATGAGCATGCAGCTATATGATTATAACCTGTAAACGATTACCCCGCCGTAGTTCAGCGCTTCAACCAAGTGATGACTTCAGTATGGCTAGTGTGTGAAGTATAAAGTATAGTCCTCCCCTGGTCCACACTGCTTCGGCGGTCCTGGGTAAGATAGTTAGTTCTAGCTTGCCCTATGTGGAAGAGGACACCATACTTAATACTGTGGTGTAATGAACAAAGTATAGTCCTCCACTGGTCCACGCTGCTTTGCAGTCCTGGGTAAGATAGTTAATTCTAGCTTGCCCTATGTGGAAGAGGGCATACAAGACAAAGTATAGTTCTCCCCTGGTCCACGCTGCTCCGGCGGTCCTGGGTAAGATAGTTAATTCTAGCTTGCCCTATGTGGAAGAGGACATAATACTCTACCTGTTGAGCTTTAAACAAAGTCATCACTTGGGCATGCTCTATAGCCAACCACATGACATTAACCTAAGAGAGCATGCAGCGTATTATCCCAATGCAAAGTAGCCGAAAGCCGATTTGGTAGTAAAAGGCCTCCAAAGTGGAGATATGGTCGATCCAAAGTTTGTACCCAAGTATGACAAAAACTGGTAGAGGTACCTTTCATGAATTACAGCTCAGGCTGTATGGCAATTAGCGGGACGCTCGGCTCTGGTATGGAATAGTCTTGAGTGGGACTATCAAGGAAAAATACGAACAAAAAATCACCATGTCCACGGACGAAGGTATTAGCGAAACTTAGAGCGAAATGGCGACAAAGTCGCTGGAAATGGCCCTTGGACCAAGTATACCGTCAAGGCGGTACGAGATAGCGAGTTGACGTAGAATATTTATAAGTTTGCCTCCACGAGACGAAAGTTTAGTTATATGGGGCCAACCCGCTCAGGGTTGTCCAAGTCGGTCATATGGCTGATCGAAATTTTCGACCAAGTACTGAGAAAACAGGGTAAGGTACCGTGTACCTCGAATAACTTCGGCTGTAGATGTCCGAGCGAGGCGAACGGCATAGCGTTGGAAAGGTCTTGAGGTGCTCTAGGCACTCTTAAAGTATGAGAAAGCTATCTGGAAAACTTGTGGAGATATTAGAGAAACATAGGGCCCAAAAGATACCAAGTCGCAGGAAATGGGCCCTCCAAGAACACCCTAAAATCCCAATTACGGCTAAGTTGCAGGCCAGCTAGCGAAGTGAAATGTTCTAGGCATAACTAGAACACGTTAAGGCGCAACTTTTTGAATCAGAACTTTTTTCGATATCTGGCCCCCAAAGGGGGGATATGGGCGATCCAAGGATTTTTCCAAGTTTCGGTACTTTTTACGGTATCGCTCATAGCTCCGGCTGTATGCAAGCAAATGACAATCTAAGACATGATTTGGAAAGGTATTGAGTAGTACTAACTTACGTTAGAACACAGCGAAGCGCTATCGGTTCATGGCAAGGCCGATATAAGCAGTCAAAGATGAAAAATGTTGACAAAATGAACAAAAATTACCTTGGTACGCGAATAGTGGCCAGGGATGAAGAGGTACGAAGGTGGTGTAGAACAATTATAATTAGAACTGGGTACGTTCTAAAAGTTTGCCGAAGACCGCAAAGCGCTCAGACCCATAGAAAGTGGCCATTTGGGCCGAACAGTGCGTGCAAAGAGGTGAAAATGCAAAAATTGCACTTTTGGGGGCGATTTGCGGGGGGAAGGAGGGGTCGGAGTGGAAAATGTACCTTGACCAAAAAGTCTTATCTCGTCGAGATCTACAACATTGCCGAAGACCGCAAAGCGCTAGCTCGCAATCGAAAAATCGAGATTTTGAAAATTTTCTAAGTCTTTGGCTCCCTAAGGAAAAGTTTCAAAAATCACGTTTGTCCCCAATTTTGAAGGGGAAGGAGTCGGTTCCGGGGCATGGTGTCTTCGGCAAAAAGTCTTATCTTTTTGCGTACTTTCGACTAGTTCAATAAAAATTTTTGACCCAAAAATTGTTCGGCGGACCCCTAGGTCGAAAAACCCGAAAAAAGTCGAAAAAAGTCGAAAATGTCGAAAAATGAGAAAACCTCATATTCGGACTCTACACGAGCCCCAGATATTGAAAAGTGAAATCCGCGGTCGATTTGGAACAAAAAATTGACCTAGGCAAAGTTGTATGGAGGTAGGGACCCCTGAGAAAAAAGTTTGGTCCCGAGGCTCCTTGGACCACCAAGTCCCTAGGTCGGACCAAAATCGGAAAAAAATCCGACCAAAGTCGAAAGTGTCGAAAATTTTAAAAAACCCCTTTTGGGGCCCTATGGCCTCCCTAGATAATGAAAAGTGAGGTCCGCGGCCGATCCGGAAGAAAAACTTGACCTAGGCAAACTTGTATGACGGTGGGGACCCAAAAAAATTTCGATGAGTGTAGTTTAGACAGGCCGGAAAATGTATCGGAGGTCCGTATCAAGGGACGTCTTTTAGTTCTATGGGGTGGTGGTCGTCGAACAAAGTCGCCTAGGTCGACCACCAGAAAGACCAGTCGTGTTGTAATGGATGTTTTGACCACTTTACTAGGGAAACCTAGTACGTCGAAGCAAATTTGGGGTTCGAGATGTGTTGGTGAAAGTTGGTCCAACCTAGGTGTGCTTGGTGGAGGTTGACCATGAAAGTAGAGCATGATGGGAATGACCATAACTTTGGTTCTAGATGTCGGATCGGTACACTTTCGGCAGTTTTGGAAAGGTGAAGGCCTGCTCTAGCTATGTATCCTACCAAGCTGAGCGCCTACTAGTGAGCCGGAGGAGGTATTAAGGGTCAAAGGCAAAAAGGGGTACCCTAAAGTGCATGTGACCAAGAAAATGGGAAAAACGGTATCGCCTATAGCTCAGGCTGTATGGCTCGGATCGGAAAGCTTGGATATGCGTTGGAAAGGTCTTGACGAGCGCTAGCTATGTGTCCTACCAAGCGAAGCGCTAGGTGTTGAGCAAGTCGGTCATATTAGAGGGCAAAGGTAAAAAATGGTGGTTTAGAGGCGAAAATTCACCTTATGATCGAAAATAGCGGGCGAACGATAAGAGCTACGAACACGGCGTAGAACAATCATAAGTACGTTACCACAAGACCTAACTTTGGCCAATATAGAGCGAGAAGATCGGAGGTACCCAAGAGGGTGATATGGCTGGTTCAATGTTGGACCAAAACGAGACTTGAGAAATGGGTTGAAACACGGTATCGCGAATAACTCAGGCTGTATGGAACGGATCGACAAGCTAAGATCAGTGTTGGAAAGGTCGAACCGAGCGCTAACTATAATCCCAAACAACCGAAGCGCTAAGTGTTGAGCAAAACTGAGTTATTAAGCGACAAAGTGGAAAAATAATACCAAAATGGCCAAAAATCACACAAGACCAAGAATACCGAGCAGGCGGTAAGAGATAGCGGGTTGACGTAGAATACTTATAAGTTTGCCTCTACGAGACCTAAAAGTCGGCCATAGAAAGCGAGAAGATCGGACCACTCTGGAAGGGTGATACGAGTGGTCAAAAATTGGCAAAAATGAAACATGGCTAAAATGGATTTGACTTGTGCACCGTATAGCTCCGGCTGTATGGCATGGATTGTTAAGCTAGGATATGTTTTGGAAAGGTAACACCCAGCGCTAGATACGACTTGAAGAAAGCAAAGCGCTAACTAGCATGATTTGGAAGTTATTAAGCGTCAAAGTCGAAAAATGTTACCAAAATTGAAACTCGAGTACATTGGGCCAAAAAGTACAAGTTGTGAAATTTGGACTTACGAGTAAAATACCGAGCAGGCGGTAAGAGATAGAGACTTGGTGTAGAACAATTATATGTTGGGCATGTTATAACCTATATTTGGCCCGAACATAGTGACGAGATCGGTGGTACCCAAAAGGGTGGTACAGGTGTTAGATGGTTTTCCCAGAGCATAAGCTCCACATGATATGGAAAACGGGAAACATCATAACTTCGGCTGTATGGCATGGAATGGAACGAACAAGGTATCGATGGAAAGAGAAAAGGTAGCGCTAACTATAATTCCTACCAAGCAAAGCGCTAGCATGTGACCGTTCGGGTGTTATTGTGAGTCAAAGTCAGAAATTGTTACCACGAGAGGCGAAAATGTGACTAAGTCCATGAATACCGGGCTGGCGGTAAGAGATACGGCTTGGCCGTAGAACATTTATAAGTTGGCCAATACAAGACCTAAGTTTCGTCCATAGACGACAAGAAGATCGAAGATACGTGAAGGTGAGATATGGGCGTCCCAAAGTGGGCCTTTGAAAAAGTGACAAACTTCCCTTATAACAGCATACACCAAATATCTCTGGCTCTATGGCACCGAATAAGAAGTTGAGGTCAGCGATAGAAAGGTGATAGTCAGCGCTAAATATCATACGAACAGAGTGAAGCGCTAAAGGGAAAGGATCTTGGTGATATAAGGTGACAAAGTCGAGAAAAGTTGCCTCAAAATCATGAAAAATGTGAAAAAATGGCTAAGTCCCGGGTGCCTTAAGGGCAGGTTGATCGAATGTACCGAGCTGGCGGTACGAGATAGAGACTTGGTGTAGAACAATTATATGTTTGGCATGGCAAGACCTACATTTGGTCAATACAAAGTGAGAAGATCAAAGAAACCCGTAAGGGTGATATTGGTGTCCAAAGGTAAAAAGCACTAAGTCTTGGGAAACTTATATGAAGAAAAAGGACCCTGATGGGTCATATAGGATGGATCGAAAAATCGGCTAAGTCCCAAAATGGGGATGTCAGAACTACACTCAAATGTTACCACACCAAGCAAGGCAAACTTATATGAAGCAAAGGACCCTGATGGGTCATATGGTATTTTACGAAAAATCGGCTAAGTCCCAAAATGGGGATGTCAGAACTACACTCAAATGTTACCACACCAAGCAAGGCAAACTTATATGAAGGCAAGGACCCTGATGGGTCATATGGTATTTTACGAAAAATCGGCTAAGTCCCAAAATGGGGATGTCTGAACTACACTCATATGTTACCACACCAAGCAAGGCAAACTTATATGAAGCAAAAGACCCTGATGGGTCAAATGGTATTTTACGAAAAATCGGCTAAGTCCCAAAATGGGGATGTCAGAACTACACTCAAATGTTACCACACCAAGCAAGGCAAACTTATATGAAGCAAAGGACCCTGATGGGTCATATGGTATTGATTGAAAAATCGGCTAAGTCCCAAAATGGGGATGTCAGAACTACACTCAAATGTTACCACACCAAGCAAGGCAAACTTATATGAAGCAAAGGACCCATATGGGTCATATGGTATTTTACGAAAAATCGGCTAAGTCCCAAAATGATGATGTCAGAACTACACTCAAATGTTACCATACCAAGCAAGGCAAACTTATATGAAGGAAAGGACCCATATGGGTCATATGGTATTTTACGAAAAATCGGCTAAGTCCCAAAATGAGGATGTCAGAACTACACTAAAAAGTTACCACACCAAGCAAGGCAAAGTACCTAGGTGAACCCTAGGAAGAAACACGGACCAAGTCAGATGGCCTAAGTCAATAGAACAAGTGACCTAGGCAAAGTTGTATGGCGCTGAGGACCCTGAAAAATCTGGTTAGTGTAGTTTAGACAGGGTAGGTTTTTGGGTCGGCCGAACCCCCTTATTTTGGGTTTTGGCCTCATCAAGAAGCTACACCTAGGCAAACTGCCTAGGGTGAAAGTGCGAAGACCAATCGAATAGTAA
Organism: Anopheles ziemanni; assembly: GCF_943734765.1. Classification (NCBI taxonomy): domain Eukaryota; kingdom Metazoa; phylum Arthropoda; class Insecta; order Diptera; family Culicidae; genus Anopheles; species Anopheles ziemanni. Next base: position 102,215 of record NW_026689807.1, on the reverse strand, counting down.
GACAAGTTTTGACCGATCGCCCTAGGCAAGCTTGTATGAAGAAAGGGACCCTAAGGGTCATATGGAAATACATGAAAAATCGGCTAAGTCCCGGGGGCGGTAAGTAGGGATGCTGTATTAAGATGGGAGATGTTGGAGATCAAGATTCATCTCCATGCAGCATCCCATTCATCTCCCAGCATCCTAACATATGAATTTCTTAGAATTTATGAAAAATCGACTAAGTCCGAGATGCCTTTAAGTAGGGATGCTGTATTAAGATGGGAGATGAAGAAGATCAAGATTCATCTCCATGCAGCATCCCATTTATCTCGCAGCATCCTAACATATGAATTTCTTAGAATTTATGAAAAATCGACTAAGTCCGAGGTGCCTTTAAGTAGGGATGCTGTATTAAGACGGGAGATGAAGAAGATCAAGATTCATCTCCATGCAGCATCCCATTCATCTCGCAGCATCCTAACATATGAATTTCTATGAATTTATGAAAAATCGACTAAGTCCGAGATGCCTTTAAGTAGGGATGCTGTATTGAGATGAGAGATGTAGGAGATCAAGATTCATCTCCATGCAGCATCCCATTCATCTCCCAGCATCCTAACATATGAATTTCTTAGAACTTATGAAAAATCGACTAAGTCCGAGATGCCTTTAAGTAGGGATGCTGTATTAAGATGGGAGATGTAGGAGATTAAGATGCATCTCCATGCAGCATCCCATTCATCTCCCAGCATCCTAACATATGAATTTCTATGAATTTATGAAAAATCGACTAAGTCCGAGATGCCTTTAAGTAGGGATGCTGTATTGAGATGAGAGATGTAGGAGATCAAGATTCATCTCCATGCAGCATCCCATTCATCTCGCAGCATCCTAACATATGAATTTCTATGAATTTATGAAAAATCGACTAAGTCCGAGATGGCTTTAAGTAGGGATGCTGTATTGAGATGAGAGATGTAGGAGATCAAGATTCATCTCCATGCAGCATCTCATTCATCTCCCAGCATCCTAACATATGAATTTCTTAGAATTTATGAAAAATCGACTAAGTCCGAGATGCCTTTAAGTAGGGATGCTGTATTGAGATAGTAGATGTAAGAGATCAAGATTCATCTCCATGCAGCATCCCATTCATCTCGCAGCATCCTAACATATGAATTTCTATGAATTTATGAAAAATCGACTAAGTCCGAGATGCCTTTACGTAGGGATGCTGTATTGAGATGGGAGATGAAGAAGATCAAGATACATCTCCATGCAGCATCCCATTCATCTCGCAGCATCCTAACATATGTTTTTCTTAGAATTTATGAAAAATAGACTAATTCCGAGATGCCTTTAAGAAGGGATGCTGTATTAAGATGGGAGATGAAGAAGATCAAGATTCATCTCCATGCAGCATCCCATTCATCTCCCAGCATCCTAACATATGAATTTCTTAGAATTTATGAAAAATCGACTAAGTCCGAGATGCCTTTAAGTAGGGATGCTGTTTTAAGATGGGAGATGAAGAAGATCAAGAATCATCTCCATGCAGCATCTTATTCATCTCGCAGCATCTTAACATATGTTTTTCTTAGAATTTATGAAAAATCGACTAAGTCCGAGATGCCTTTAAGTAGGGATGCTGTATTAAGATGGGAGATGAAGAAGATCAAGATTCAACTCCATGCAGCATCATATTCATCTCGCAGCATCCTAACATATGTTTTTCTTAGAATTTATGAAAAACAGACTAATTCCGAGATGCCTTTAAGTAGGGATGCTGTATTAAGATGGGAGATGAAGAAGATCAAGATACATCTCCATGCAGCATCCCATTCATCTCCCAGCATCCTAACATATGTTTTTCTTAGAATTTATGAAAAATCGACTAAGTCCGAGATGCCTTTAAGTAGGGATGCTGTATTAAGATGGGAGATGAAGAAGATCAAGATTCATCTCCATGCAGCATCCCATTCATCTCGCAGCATCCTAACATATGTTTTTCTTAGAATTTATGAAAAACAGACTAATTCCGAGATGCCTTTAAGTAGGGATGCTGTATTAAGATGGGAGATGAAGAAGATCAAGATTCATCTCCATGCAGCATCCCATTCATCTCGCAGCATCCTAACATATGTTTTTCTTAGAATTTATGAAAAATAGACTAATTCCGAGATGCCTTTAAGAAGGGATGCTGTATTGAGATGGGAGATGAAGAAGATCAAGATTTATCTCCTTGCAGCATCCCATTCATCTCGCAGCATCCTAACATATGAATTTCTTAGAATTTATGAAAAACAGACTTATTCCGAGATGCCTTTAAGTAGGGATGCTGTATTAAGATGGGAGATGAAGAAGATCAAGATACATCTCCATGCAGCATCCCATTCATCTCCCAGCATCCTAACATATGTTTTTCTTAGAATTTATGAAAAATCGACTAAGTCCGAGATGCCTTTAAGTAGGGATGCTGTATTAAGATGGGAGATGAAGAAGATCAAGATTCATCTCCATGCAGCATCCCATTCATCTCGCAGCATCCTAACATATGAATTTCTATGAATTTATGAAAAATCGACTAAGTCCGAGATGGCTTTAAGTAGGGATGCTGTATTGAGATGAGAGATGTAGGAGATCAAGATTCATCTCCATGCAGCATCTCATTCATCTCCCAGCATCCTAACATATGAATTTCTTAGAATTTATGAAAAATCGACTAAGTCCGAGATGCCTTTAAGTAGGGATGCTGTATTGAGATAGTAGATGTAAGAGATCAAGATTCATCTCCATGCAGCATCCCATTCATCTCGCAGCATCCTAACATATGAATTTCTATGAATTTATGAAAAATCGACTAAGTCCGAGATGCCTTTACGTAGGGATGCTGTATTGAGATAGTAGATGTAAGAGATCAAGATTCATCTCCATGCAGCATCCCATTCATCTCGCAGCATCCTAACATATGAATTTCTATGAATTTATGAAAAATCGACTAAGTCCGAGATGCCTTTAAGTAGGGATGCTGTATTAAGATGGGAGATGAAGAAGATCAAGATTCAACTCCATGCAGCATCATATTCATCTCGCAGCATCCTAACATATGTTTTTCTTAGAATTTATGAAAAACAGACTAATTCCGAGATGCCTTTAAGTAGGGATGCTGTATTAAGATGGGAGATGAAGAAGATCAAGATACATCTCCATGCAGCATCCCATTCATCTCCCAGCATCCTAACATATGTTTTTCTTAGAATTTATGAAAAATCGACTAAGTCCGAGATGCCTTTAAGTAGGGATGCTGTATTAAGATGGGAGATGAAGAAGATCAAGATTCATCTCCATGCAGCATCCCATTCATCTCGCAGCATCCTAACATATGTTTTTCTTAGAATTTATGAAAAACAGACTAATTCCGAGATGCCTTTAAGTAGGGATGCTGTATTAAGATGGGAGATGAAGAAGATCAAGATTCATCTCCATGCAGCATCCCATTCATCTCGCAGCATCCTAACATATGTTTTTCTTAGAACTTATGAAAAATAGACTAATTCCGAGATGCCTTTAAGAAGGGATGCTGTATTGAGATGGGAGATGAAGAAGATCAAGATTCAACTCCATGCAGCATCATATTCATCTCGCAGCATCCTAACATATGTTTTTCTTAGAATTTATGAAAAACAGACTAATTCCGAGATGCCTTTAAGTAGGGATGCTGTATTAAGATGGGAGATGAAGAAGATCAAGATACATCTCCATGCAGCATCCCATTCATCTCCCAGCATCCTAACATATGTTTTTCTTAGAATTTATGAAAAATCGACTAAGTCCGAGATGCCTTTAAGTAGGGATGCTGTATTAAGATGGGAGATGAAGAAGATCAAGATTCATCTCCATGCAGCATCCCATTCATCTCGCAGCATCCTAACATATGAATTTCTATGAATTTATGAAAAATCGACTAAGTCCGAGATGGCTTTAAGTAGGGATGCTGTATTGAGATGAGAGATGTAGGAGATCAAGATTCATCTCCATGCAGCATCTCATTCATCTCCCAGCATCCTAACATATGAATTTCTTAGAATTTATGAAAAATCGACTAAGTCCGAGATGCCTTTAAGTAGGGATGCTGTATTGAGATAGTAGATGTAAGAGATCAAGATTCATCTCCATGCAGCATCCCATTCATCTCGCAGCATCCTAACATATGAATTTCTATGAATTTATGAAAAATCGACTAAGTCCGAGATGCCTTTACGTAGGGATGCTGTATTGAGATGGGAGATGAAGAAGATCAAGATACATCTCCATGCAGCATCCCATTCATCTCGCAGCATCCTAACATATGTTTTTCTTAGAATTTATGAAAAATAGACTAATTCCGAGATGCCTTTAAGAAGGGATGCTGTATTAAGATGGGAGATGAAGAAGATCAAGATTCATCTCCATGCAGCATCCCATTCATCTCCCAGCATCCTAACATATGAATTTCTTAGAATTTATGAAAAATCGACTAAGTCCGAGATGCCTTTAAGTAGGGATGCTGTTTTAAGATGGGAGATGAAGAAGATCAAGAATCATCTCCATGCAGCATCTTATTCATCTCGCAGCATCTTAACATATGTTTTTCTTAGAATTTATGAAAAATCGACTAAGTCCGAGATGCCTTTAAGTAGGGATGCTGTATTAAGATGGGAGATGAAGAAGATCAAGATTCAACTCCATGCAGCATCATATTCATCTCGCAGCATCCTAACATATGTTTTTCTTAGAATTTATGAAAAACAGACTAATTCCGAGATGCCTTTAAGTAGGGATGCTGTATTAAGATGGGAGATGAAGAAGATCAAGATACATCTCCATGCAGCATCCCATTCATCTCCCAGCATCCTAACATATGTTTTTCTTAGAATTTATGAAAAATCGACTAAGTCCGAGATGCCTTTAAGTAGGGATGCTGTATTGAGATGGGAGATGAAGAAGATCAAGATTCATCTCCATGCAGCATCCCATTCATCTCGCAGCATCCTAACATATGTTTTTCTTAGAATTTATGAAAAATCGACTAAGTCCGAGATGCCTTTAAGTAGGGATGCTGTTTTAAGATGGGAGATGAAGAAGATCAAGATTCATCTCCATGCAGCATCCCATTCATCTCGCAGCATCCTAACATATGAATTTCTTAGTATTTATGAAAAATCGACTAAGTCCGAGATGCCTTTAAGTAGGGATGCTGTATTGAGATGGGAGATGAAGAAGATCAAGATTTATCTCCTTGCAGCATCCCATTCATCTCGCAGCATCCTAACATATGAATTTCTTAGAATTTATGAAAAATCGACTAAGTCCGAGATGCCTTTAAGTAGGGATGCTGTATTAAGATGGGATATGAAGAAGATCAAGATTCATCTCCATGCAGCATCTCATTCATCTCGCAGCATCCTAACATATGAATTTCTGAGAATTTATGCAAAATCGACTAAGTCCGAGATGCCTTTAAGTAGGGATGCTGTATTGAGATGGGAGATGCAGGAGATCAAGATTCATCTCCATGCAGCATCCCATTCATCTCGCAGCATCCTAACATATGATTTTCTTAGAATTTATGAAAAATCGACTAAGTCCGAGATGCCTTTAAGTAGGGATGCTGTATTAAGATGGGAGATGTAAAAAATCAAGATTCATCTCCATGCAGCATCCCATTCATCTCCCAGCATCCTAACATATGTTTTTCTTAGAATTTATGAAAAATCGACTAAGTCCGAGATGCCTTTAAGTAGGGATGCTGTATTAAGATGGGAGATGAAGAAGATCAAGATTCATCTCCATGCAGCATCCCATTCATCTCGCAGCATCCTAACATATGAATTTCTTAGAATTTATGAAAAATCGACTAAGTCTGAGATCCCTTCAAGTAGGGATGCTGTAATAAGATGGGAGATGAAGAAGATCAATATTCATCTCCATGCAGCATCCCATTCATCTCGCAGCATCCTAACATATGTTTTTCTTAGAATTTATGAAAAATCGACTAAGTCCGAGATGCCTTTAAGTAAGGATGCTGTATTAAGATGGGAGATGAAGAAGATCAAGATTCATCTCCATGCAGCATCCCATTCATCTCACAGAATCCTAACATATGAATTTCTTAGAATTTATAAAAAATCGACTAAGTCCGAGTCGCCTTTAAGTAGGGATGCTGTATCGAGATGGGAGATGTAGAAGATCAAGATTCATCTCCATGCAGCATCCAATTCATCTCGCAGCATCCTAACATATGTTTTTCTTAGAATTTATGAAAAATCGACTAAGTCCGAGATGCCTTTAAGTAGGGATGCTGTATTAAGATGGGAGATGAAGAAGATCAAGATTCATCTCCATGCAGCATCATATTCATCTCGCAGCATCCAAACATATGTTTTTCTTAGAATTTATGAAAAATCGACTAAGGCCGAGACGCCTTTAAGTAGAGATGCTGTATTGAGATGGGAGATGAAGAAGATCAAGATTAATCTCCATGCAGCATCCCATTCATCTCGCAGCATCCAAACATATGTTTTTCTTAGAATTTATGAAAATCGACTAAGTCCGAGACGCGTTTAAGTAGGGATGCTGTATTAATATGGGAGATGAAGAAGATCAAGATTCATCTCCATGCAGCATCCCATTCATCTCGCAGCATCCTAACATATGAATTTCTTAGAATTTATGAAAAATCGACTAAGTCTGAGATCCCTTCAAGTAGGGATGCTGTAATAAGATGGGAGATGAAGAAGATCAATATTCATCTCCATGCAGCATCCCATTCATCTCGCAGCATCCTAACATATGAATTTCTTAGAATTTATAAAAAATCGACTAAGTCCGAGTCGCCTTTAAGTAGGGATGCTGTATCGAGATGGGAGATGTAGAAGATCAAGATTCATCTCCGTGCAGCATCCCATTCTCCTCGCAGCATCCTAACATATGTTTTACTTAGAATTTATGAAAAATCGACTAAGTCCGAGATGCCTTTAAGTAGGGATGCTGTAATCAGATGGGAGATGAAGAAGATCAAGATTCATCTCAATGCAGCATCCCATTCATCTCCCAGCATCCTAACATATGAATTTCTTAGAATTTATGAAAAATCGACTAAGTCCGAGATGCCTTTAAGTAGGGATGCTGTATTAAGATGGGAGATGGAGAAGATCAAGATTCATCTCCATGCAGCATCCCATTCATCTCGCAGCATCCTAACATATTGTTTTCTTAGAATTTATGAAAAATCGACTAAGTCCGAGATGCCTTTAAGTAGGGATGCTGTATTACGACGGGAGATGAAGAAGATCAAGATTCATCTCCATGCAGCATCCCATTCATCTCGCAGCATCCTAACATATGTTTTTCGTAGAATTTATGAAAAATCGACTAAGTCCGAGATGCCTTTAAGTAGGGATGCTGTATTAAGATGGGAGATGGAGAAGATCAAGATTCATCTCCATGCAACATCCCATTCATCTCGCAGCATCCTAACATATGTTTTTCTTAGAATTTATGAAAAATCGACTAAGTCCGAGATGCCTTTAAGTAGGGATGCTGTATTAAGATGGGAGATGAAGAAGATCAAGATTCATCTCCATTCAGCATCCCATTCATCTCGCAGCATCCTAACATATGTTTTTCTTCGAATTTATGAAAAATCGACTAAGTCCGAGATGCCTTCAAGTAGGGACGCTGTATTAAGATGGGAGATGAAGAAGATCAAGATTCATCTCCATGCAGCATCCCATTCGTCTCGCATCATCCTTACATATGTTTTTCTTAGAATTTATGAAAAATCGACTAAGTCCGAGATGCCTTTAAGTAGGGATGCTGTATTAAGATGGGAGATGAAGAAGATCAAGATTCATCTCCATGCAGCATCCCATTCATCTCGCAGCATCCTAACATATGTTTTTCTTAGAATTTATGAAAAATCGACTAAGTCCGAGATGCCTTTAAGTAGGGATGCTGTATTAAGATGGGAGATGAAGAAGATCAAGATTCATCTCCATGCAGCATCCCATTCATCTCGCAGCATCCTAACATATGAATTTCTTAGAATTTATGAAAAATCGACTAAGTCCGAGATGCCTTTAAGCAGGGATGCTGTATTAAGATGGGAGATGAAGAAGATCAAGATTCATCTCCATGCTGCATCCCATTCATCTCGCAGCATCCTAACATATGTTTTTCTTAGAATTTATGAAAAATCGACTAAGTCCGAGATGCCTTTAAGTAGGGATGCTGTATTAAGATGGGAGATGACGAAGATCAAGATTCATCTCCATGCAGCATCCCATTCATCTCGCAGCATCCTTCCATATGTTTTTCTTAGAATTTATGAAAAATCGACTAAGTCCGAGATTTCTTTAAGTAGGGATGCTGTATTAAGATGGGAGATGAAGAAGATCAAGATTCATCTCCATGCAGCATGCCATTCTAATCGCAGCATCCTAACATATGAATTTCTTAGAATTTATGAAAAATCGACTAAGTCCGAGTCGCCTTTAAGTAGGGATGCTGTATTGAGATGGGAGATGAAGAAGATCAAGATTCATCTCCATGCTGCATCCCATTCATCTCTCAGCATCCTAACATATGTTTTTTTTAGAATTTATGAAAAATCGACTAAGTCTGAGATTCCTTTAAGTAGGGATGCTGTATTAAGATGGGAGATGAAGAAGATCAAGATGCATCTCCATGCAGCATCCCATTCATCTCGCAGCATCATAACATATGTTTTTCTTAGAATTTATGAAAAATCGACTAAGTCCGAGATGCCTTTAAGCAGGGATGCTGTATTAAGATGGGAGATGAAGAAGATCAAGATTCATCTCCATGCTGCATCCCATTCATCTCGCAGCATCCTAACATATGAATTTCTATGAATTTATGAAAAATCGACTAAGTCCGAGATGCCTTTAAGTAGGGATGCTGTATTGAGATGAGAGATGTGGGAGATCAAGATTCATCTCCATGCAGCATCCCATCCATCTCGCAGCATCCTAACATATGTTTTTCTTAGATTTTATGAAAAATCGGCTAAGTCCGAGATGCCTTTAAGTAGGGATGCTGTATTAAGATGGGAGATAAAGAAGATCAAGAATCATCTCCATGCAGCATCCCATTCATTTCGCAGCATCCTTACATATGTTTTTCTTAGAATTTATGAAAAATCGACTAAGTCCGAGATGCCTTTAAGTAGGGATGCTGTATTAATATGAGAGATGAAGAAGATCAAGATTCATCTCCATGCAGCATCCCATTCATCTCGCAGCATCCAAACATATGTTTTTCTTAGAAATTATTAAAAATCGACTAAGTCCGAGATGCCTTTAAGTAGGGATGCTGTATTAAGATGGGAGATGAAGAAGATCAAGATGCATCTCCATGCAGCATCCCATTCATCTCGCAGCATCATAACATATGTTTTTCTTAGAATTTATGAAAAATCGACTAAGTCCGAGATGCCTTTAAGTAGGGATGCTGTATTAAGATGGGAGATAAAGAAGATCAAGAATCATCTCCATGCAGCATCCCATTCATCTCGCAGCACCCTAACATATGTTTTTCTTAGAATTTATGAAAAATTGACTAAGTCCAAGATGCCTCAAAGTAGGGATGCTGTATCAAGATGGGAGATGAAGAAGATCAAGATTCATCTCCATGCAGCATCCCATTCATCTCGCAGCATCCTAACATATGTTTTTCTTAGAAGTTATGAAAAATCGACTAAGTCCGAGATGCATTTAAGTAGGGATGCTGTATTAAGATGGGAGATGAAGAAGATCAAGATTCATCTCCATGCAGCATCCCATTCATCTCGCAGCATCCTAACATATGAATTTCTTAGAATTTATGAAAAATCGACTAAGTCCGAGATGCCTTTAAGTAGGGATGCTGTATTAAGATGGGAGATGAAGAAGATCAAGATTCATCTCCATGCAGCATCCCATTCATCTCCCAGCATCCTAACATATGAATTTCTATGAATTTATGAAAAATCGACTAAGTCCGAGATGCCTTTAAGTAGGGATGCTGTATTAAGATGGGAGATGAAGAAGATCAAGATTCATCTCCATGCAGCATCCCATTCATCTCCCAGCATCCTAACATATGAATTTCTTAGAATTTAAGAAAAATCGACTAAGTCCGAGATGCCTTTAAGTAGGTATGCTGTATTAAGATGGGAGATGAAGAAGATCAAGATTCATCTCCATGCAGCATCCCATTCATCTCGCAGCATCCTAACATATGAATTTCTTAGAATTTATGAAAAATCGACTAAGTCCGAGATGCCTTTAAGCATGGATGCTGTATTAAGATGGGAGATGAAGAAGATCAAGATTCATCTCCATGCAGCATCCCATTCATCTCCCAGCATCCTAACATATGAATTTCTATGGATTTATGAAAAATCGACTAAGTCCGAGATGCCTTAAAGTAGGGATGCTCTATCAAGATGGGAGATGAAGAAGATTAAGATTCATCTCCATGCAGCATCCCATTCATCTCGCAGCATCCTTACATATGAATCTCTTAGAATTTATGAAAAATCGACTAAGTCCGAGATGCCTTTAAGTAGGGATGCTGTATTAAGATGGGAGATGAAGAAGATCAAGATTCATCTCCATGCAGTATCCCATTCATCTCGCAGCATCCTAACATATGTTTTTCTAAGAATTTATGAAAAATCGACTAAGTCCGAGATGCCTTTAAGAAGGGATGCTGTAATGAGATGGGAGATGAAGAAGATCAAGAATCATCTCCATGCAGCATCCCATACATCTCGCAGCATCCTAACATATGAATTTCTTAGAATTTATGAAAAATCGACTAAGTCCGAGATGCCTTTAAGTAGGGATGCTGTATTGAGATGGGAGATGTAGGAGATCAAGATTCATCTCCATGCAGCATCTCATTCATCTCGCAGCATCCTAACATATGTTTTACTTAGAAGTTATGAAAAATCTACTAAGTCCGAGATGCCTTTACGTAGGGATGCTGTATTAAGATGGGAGATGTAGAAGATCAAGATTCATCTCCATGCAGCATCCCATTCATCTCGCAGCATCCTAACATATGAATTTCTTAGAATTTATGAAAAATCGGCTAAGTCCGAGATGCCTTTAAGTAGGGATGCTGTATTAAAATGGGAGATGTAGAAGATCAAGATTCATCTCCATGCAGCATCCCATTCATCTCGCAGCATCCTAACATATGTTTTTCTTAGAATTTATGAAAAATCGACTAAGTCCGAGATGCCTTTAAGTAGGGATGCTGTATTGAGATGGGAGATGTAGAAGATCAAGATTCATCTCCATGCAGCATCCAATTTATCTCGCAGCATCCTAACATATGAATTTCTAAGAATTTATGAAAAATCGACTAAGTCCGAGATGCCTTTAAGTAGGGATGCTGTATTAAGACGGGAGATGAAGAAGATCAAGATTCATCTCCATGCAGCATCCCATTTATCTCGCAGCATCCTAACCTATGTTTTTCTAAGAATTTATGAAAAATCGACTAAGTCCGAGATGCCTTTCAGTAGGGATGCTGTATTATGATGGGAGATGAAGAAGATCAAGATTCATCTCCATGCAGCATCCCATTCATCTCGCAGCATCCTACCATATGTTTTTCTAAGAATCTATGAAAAATCGACTAAGTCCGAGATGCCTTTAAGTAGGGATGCTGTATTAAGATAGGAGATGTAAAAGATCAAGATTTATCTCCATGCAGCATCACATTCATCTCGCAGCATCCTAACATATGTTTTTCTTAGAATTTATGAAAAATCGACTAAGGCCGAGATGCCTTTAAGTAGGGATGCTGTATTATGATGGGAGATGAAGAAGATCAAGATTCATCTCCATGCAGCATCCCATTCATCTCGCAGCATCCTAACATATGTTTTACTTAGAATTTATGAAAAATCGACTAAGTCCGAGGTGCCTTTAAGTAGGGATGCTGTATTAAGACGGGAGATGAAGAAGATCAATATTCATCTCCATGCAGCATCCCATTCATATCGCAGCATCCTAACATATGAATTTCTTAGAATTTATGAAAAATCGACTAAGTCCGAGATGCCATTAAGTAGGGATGCTGTATTGAGATGGGAGATGAATAAGATCAAGATTCATCTCAATGCAGCATCCCATTCATCTCGCAGCATCCTAACATATGTTTTTCTTAGAATTTATGAAAAATCGACTAAGTCCGAGATGCCTTTAAGTAGGGATGCTGTATTAAGATGGGAGATGAAGAAGATCAAGATTCATCTCCATGCAGCATCCCATTCATATCGCAGCATCCTAACATATGAATTTCTTAGAATTTATGAAAAATCGACTAAGTCCGAGATGCCATTAAGTAGGGATGCTGTATTGAGATGGGAGATGAATAAGATCAAGATTCATCTCAATGCAGCATCCCATTCATCTCGCAGCATCCTAACATATGTTTTTCTTAGAATTTATGAAAAATCGACTAAGTCCGAGATGCCTTTAAGTAGGGATGCTGTATTAAGATGGGAGATGAAGAAGATCAAGATTCATCTCCATGCAGCATCCCATTCATCTCGCAGCATCCTAACATATGTTTTTCTTAGAACTTATGAAAAATCGACTAAGTCCGAGATGCATTTAAGTAGGGATGCTGTATTAAGATGGGAGATGAAGAAGATCAAGATTCATCTCCATGCAGCATCCCATTCATCTCGCAGCATCCTAACATATGTTTTTCTTAGAACTTATGAAAAATCGACTAAGTCCGAGATGCCTTTAAGTAGGGATGCTGTACTAAGATGGAAGATGAAGAAGATCAAGATTCATCTCTATGCAGCATCCCATTCATCTCGCAGCATCCTAACATATGTTTTTCTTAGAATTTATGAAAAATCGACTAAGTCCGAGATGGCTTTAAGTAGGCATGCTGTATTAAGATGGGAGATGAAGAAGATCGAGATTCATCTCCACGCAGCATCCCATTCATCTCGCAGCATCCTAACATATGTTTTTCTTAGAATTTATGAAAAATCGACTAAGTCCGAGATGCCTTTAAGTAGGGATGCTGTATTAAGATGGGAGATGAAGAAGATCAAGATTCATCTCCATGCAGCATCCCATTCATCTCGCAGCATCCTTACATATGAATTTCTTAGAATTTATGAAAAATCGACTAAGTCCGAGATTCCTTTAAGTAGGGATGCTGTATTAAGATGGGAGATGAAGAAGATCAAGATTCATCTCCATGCAGCATCCCATTCATCTCGCAGCATCCTAACATATGTTTTTCTTAGAACTTATGAAAAATCGACTTAGTCCGAGATTCCTTTAAGTAGGGATGCTGTATTAAGATGGGAGATGAAGAAGATCAAGATTCATCTCCATGCAGCCTCCCACTCATCTCGCAGCATCCTAACATATGTTTTTCTTAGAATTTATGAAAAATCGACTAAGTCCGAGATGCCTTTAAGTAGGCATGCTGTATTAAGATGGGAGATGAAGAAGATCAAGATTCATCTCCATGCAGCATCCCATTCATCTCGCAGCATCCTAACATATGTTTTTCTTAGAATTTATGAAAAATCGACTAAGTCCGAGATGCCTTTAAGTAGGCATGCTGTATTTAGATGGGAGATGAAGAAGATCAAGATTCATCTCCGTGCAGCATCCCATTCATCTCGCAGCATCCTAACATATGTTTTTCTTATAATTTATGAAAAATCGACTAAGTCCGAGATGCCATTAAGTAGGGATGCTGTATTAGGATGGGAGATGAAGAAGATCAAGATTCATCTCCATGCAGCATCCCATTCATCTCGCAGCATCCTAACATATGTTTTTCTTAGAATTTATGAAAAATCGACTAAGTCCGAGATGCCTTTAAGTAGGGATGCTGTATTAAGATGGGAGATGAAGAAGATCAAGATTCATCTCCATGCAGCATCCCATTCATCTCGCAGCATCCTAACATATGAATTTCTTAGAATTTATGAAAAATCGACTAAGTCAGAGATGCCTTTAAGTAGGGATGCTGTATTGAGATGGGAGATGTAGGAGATCAAGATTCATCTCCATGCAGCATCCCATTCATCTCGCAGCATCCTAACATATGAATTTCTTAGAATTTATGAAAAATCGACTAAGTCCGAGATGCCTTTAAGTAGGGATGCTGTATTAAGATGGGAGATGAAGAAGATCAAGATTCATCTCCATGCAGCATCCCATTCATCTCGCAGCACCCTAACATATGTTTTTCTTAGAATTTATGAAAAATCGACTAAGTCCGAGATGCCTTTAAGTAGGGATGCTGTATTAAGATGGGAGATGAGAATGATCAAGATTCATCTCCATGCAGCATCCCATTCATCTCCCAGCATCCTTACATATGAATTTCTTAGAATTTATGAAAAATCGACTAAGTCCGAGATGCCTTCAAGTTGGGATGCTTTATTAAGATGGTAGATGAAGAAGATCAAGATGCATCTCCATGCAGCATCCCATTCATCTCGCAGCATCCTAACATATGTTTTTCTTAGAATTTATGAAAAATCGACTAAGTCCGAGATGCTTATAAGTAGGGATGCTGTATTAAGATGGGAGATGGAGAAGATCAAGATTCATCTCCATGCAGCATCCCATTCATCTCCCAGCATCCTAACATATGAATTTCTATGAATTTATGAAAAATCGACTAAGTCCGAGATGCTTTTAAGTAGGGATGCTGTATTGAGATGGGAGATGAAGAAGATCAAGATTCATCTCCATGCAGCATCCCATTCATCTCGCAGCATCCTAACATATGTTTTTCTTAGAATTTATGAAAAATCGACTAAGACCGAGATGCCTTTAAGTAGGGATGCTGTATCGAGATGGGAAATGAAGAAGATCAAGATTCATCTCCATGCAGCATCCCATTCATCTCGCAGCATCCTAACATATGAATTTCTTAGAATTTATGAAAAATCGACTAAGTCCGAGATGCCCTTAAGTAGGGATGCTGTATTAAGATGGGAGATGATGAAGACCAAGATTCATCTCCATGCAGCATCCCATTCATCTCCCAGCATCCTAACATATGAATTTCTTAGAATTTATGAAAAATCGACTAAGTCCGAGATGCCTTCAAGTTGGGATGCTTTATTAAGATGGTAGATGAAGAAGATCAAGATGCATCTCCATGCAGCATCCCATTCATCTCGCAGCATCCTAACATATGTTTTTCTTAGAATTTATGAAAAATCGACTAAGTCCGAGATGCTTATAAGTAGGGATGCTGTATTAAGATGGGAGATGGAGAAGATCAAGATTCATCTCCATGCAGCATCCCATTCATCTCCCAGCATCCTAACATATGTTTTTCTTAGAATTTATGAAAAATCGACTAAGTCCGAGATGCCCTTAAGTAAGGATGCTGTATTGAGATGGGAGATGAAGAAGATCAAGATTCATCTCCATGCAGCATCCCATTCATCTCGCAGCATCCTAACATATGTTTTTCTTAGAATTTATGAAAAATCGACTAAGACCGAGATGCCTTTAAGTAGGGATGCTGTATCGAGATGGGAAATGAAGAAGATCAAGATTCATCTCCATGCAGCATCCCATTCATCTCGCAGCATCCTAACATATGAATTTCTTAGAATTTATGAAAAATCGACTAAGTCCGAGATGCCCTTAAGTAGGGATGCTGTATTAAGATGGGAGATGATGAAGACCAAGATTCATCTCCATGCAGCATCCCATTCATCTCCCAGCATCCTAACATATGTTTTTCTATGAATTTATGAAAAATCGACTAAGTCCGAGATGCCTTTAAGTAGGGATGCTGTATTAAGATGGGAGATGAGAATGATCAAGATTCATCTCCATGCAGCATCCCATTCATCTCCCAGCATCCTTACATATGAATTTCTTAGAATTTATGAAAAATCGACTAAGTCCGAGATGCCTTCAAGTTGGGATGCTTTATTAAGATGGTAGATGAAGAAGATCAAGATGCATCTCCATGCAGCATCCCATTCATCTCGCAGCATCCTAACATATGTTTTTCTTAGAATTTATGAAAAATCGACTAAGTCCGAGATGCTTATAAGTAGGGATGCTGTATTAAGATGGGAGATGGAGAAGATCAAGATTCATCTCCATGCAGCATCCCATTCATCTCGCAGCTTCCTAACATATGTTTTTCTTAGAATTTATGGAAAATCGACTAAGTCCGAGATGCCTTTAAGAAGGGATGCTGTATTGAGATGGGAGATGAAGAAGATCAAGATTCATCTCCATGCAGCATCCCATTCATCTCCCAGCATCCTAACATATGAATTTCTTAGAATTTATGAAAAATCGACTAAGTCCGAGATGCCTTTAAGTAGGGATGCTGTATCGAGATGGGAGATGAAGAAGATCAAGATTCATCTCCATGCAGCATCCCATTCATCTCGCAGCATCCTAACATATGTTTTTCTTAGAATTTATGAAAAATCGACTAAGTCCGAGATGCCTTTAAGTAGGGATGCTGTATTGAGATTGGAGATGAAGAAGATCAAGATTCATCTCCATGCAGCATCCCATTCATCTCGCAGCATCCTAACATATGTTTTTCTTAGAATTTATGAAAAATCGACTACGTCCGAGATGCCTTTAAGTAGGGATGCTGTATTGCGATGGGAGATGAAGAAGATCAAGATTCATCTCCATGCAGCATCCCATTCATCTCGCAGCATCCTAACATATGTTTTTCTTAGAATTTATGAAAAATCGACTAAGTCCGAGATGCCTTTAAGTAGGTATGCTGTATAGATATGGGAGATGTAGAAGATCTAGATTTATCTCCATGCAGCATCCCATTCATCTCGCAGCATCCTAACATATGAATTTCTTAGAATTTATGAAAAATCGACTAAGTCCGAGATGCCTTTAAGTAGGGATGCTCTATTAAGATGGGAGATGAAGCAGATCAAGATTCATCTCCATGCAGCATCTCTCTCATCTCGCAGCATCCTTACATATGATTTTCTATGAATTTATGAAAAATCGACTAAGTCCGAGATGCCTTTAAGTAGGGATGCTGTATTGAGATGGGAGATGTAGGAGATCAAGATTCATCTCCATGCAGCATCCCATTCATCTCGCAGCATCCAAACATATGAATTTCTATGAATTTATGAAAAATCGACTAAGTCCGAGATGCCTTTAAGTAGGGATGCTGTATTAAGATGGGAGATGAGAATGATCAAGATTCATCTCCATGCAGCATCCCATTCATCTCGCAGCATCCTAACATATGTTTTTCTTAGAATTTATGAAAAATCGACTAAGTCCGAGATGCTTATAAGTAGGGATGCTGTATTAAGATGGGAGATGAAGAAGTTCAAGATTCATCTCCATGCAGCATCCCAGTCATCTCCCAGCATCCTAACATATGGTTTTCTTAGAATTTATGAAAAATCGACTAAGTCCGAGATGCCTTCAAGTAGGGATGCTGTATTGAGATGGGGAATGAAGAAGATCAAGATTCATCTCCATGCAGCATCCCATTCATTTCCCAGCATCCTTACATATGAATTTCTTAGAGTTTATGAAAAATCGACTAAGACCGAGATGCCTTTAAGTAGGGATGCTGTATTAAGATGGGAGATGAAGAAGATCAAGATTCATCTCCATGCAGCATCCCATTCATCTCGCAGCATATTAACATATGTTTTTCTTAGAATTTATGAAAAATCGACTAAGTCCGAGATGCTCTTAAGTAGGGATGCTGTATTAAGATGCGAGATGAAGAAGATCAAGATTCATCTCCATGCAGCATCCCATTCATCTCGCAGCATCCTAACATATCAATTTCTTAGAATTTATGAAAAATCGGCTAAGTCCGAGATGCCTTTAATTAGGGATGCTGTATTGAGATGGGAGATGTAGGAGATCAAGATTCATCTCCATGCAGCATCCCATTCATCTCCCAGCATCCTAACATATGTTTTTCTTAGAATTTAAGAAAAATCGACTAAGTCCGAGATGCCTTTAAGTAGGGATGCTGTATTGAGATGGGAGATGGAGAAGATCAAGATTCATCTCAATGCAGCATCCCATGCATCTCCCAGCATCCTAACATATGAATTTCTTAGAATTTATGAAAAATCGACTAAGTCCGAGATGCCTTTAAGTAGGGATGCTGTATTGAGATGGGAGATGAAGAAGATCAAGATTTATCTCCATGCAGCATCCCATTCATCTCGCAGCATCCTAACATATGTTTTTCTTAGAATTTATGAAAAATCGACTAAGTCCGAGATGCCTTTAAGTATGGATGCTGTATTAAGATGGGAGATGAAGAAGATCAAGATTCATCTCCATGCAGCATCCCATCCATCTCGCAGCATCCTAACATATGTTTTTCTTAGAATTTATGAAAAATCGACTAAGTCCGAGATGCCTTTAAGTATTGATGCTGTATTAAGATGGGAGATGCAGAACATCAAGATTCATCTCCATGCAGCATCCGATTCATCTCGCAGCATCCCAACATATGTTTTTCTTAGAATTTATGAAAAATCGACTAAGTCCGAGATGCCTTTAAGTAGGGATGCTGTATTGAGATGGGAGATGAAGAAGATCAAGATTCATCTCCATGCAGCATCCCATTCATCTCCCAGAATCCTAACATATGTTTTTCTTAGAATTTATTAAAAATCGACTAAGTCCGAGATGCCTTTAAATAGGGATGCTGTATTGAGATGGGGGATGAAGAAGATCAAGATTTATCTCCATGCAGCATCCCACTCATCTCGCAGCATCCTAACATATGAATTTCTTAGAATTTATGAAAAATCGGCTAAGTCCAAGATGCCTTTAAGCAGGGATGCTGTATTGAGATGGGAGATGAAGAAGATCAAGATTCATCTCCATGCAGCATCCCATTCATCTCCTAGCATCCTTACATATGTTTTTCTTGGAATTTATGAAAAATCGACTAAGTCCGAGATGCCTTTAAGTAGGGATGCTGTATTGAGATGGGAGATGAAGAAGATCAAGATTCATCTCCATGCAGCATCCCATTCATCTCGCAGCATCCTAACATATGTTTTTCTTAGAATTTATGAAAAATCGACTAAGTCCGAGATGCCTTTAAGTAGGGATGCTGTATTGAGATGGGAGATGAAGAAGATCAAGATTCATCTCCATGCAGCATCCCATTCTCCTCGCAGCATCCTAACATATGAATTTCTATGAATTTATGAAAAATCGACTAAGTCCGAGATGGCTTTAAGTAGGGATGCTGTATTGAGATGAGAGATGTAGGAGATCACGATTCATCTCCATGCAGCATCCCATTCATCTCGCAGCATCCTAACATATGAATTTCTATGAATTTATGAAAAATCGACTAAGTCCGAGATGCCTTTAAGTAGGGATGCTGTATTGAGACGGGAGATGTAGGAGATCAATATTCATCTGCATGCAGCATCCCATTCATCTCGCAGCATCCTAACATATGAATTTCTATGAATTTATGAAAAATCGACTAAGTCCGAGTCGCCTTTAAGTAGGGATGCTGTATTGAGATGGGAGATGAAGAAGATCAAGATTCATCTCCATGCAGCATCCCATTCATCTCGCAGCACCCTAACATATGTTTTTCTTAGAATTTATGAAAAATCGACTTAGTCCGAGATGCCCTTAAGTAGGGATGCTGTATTGAGATGGGAGATGAAGAAGATCAAGATTCATCTCCATGCAGCATCCCATTCATCTCGCAGAATCCTAACATATGAATTTCTTAGAATTTATGAAAAATCGACCTAGTCTGAGATGGCTTTAAGTAGGGATGCTGTATTAAGATGGGAGATGTAGGAGATCAAGATTCATCTCCATGCAGCATCCCATTCATCTCCCAGCATCCTTACATATGAATTTCTTAGAATTTATGAAAAATCGACTAAGTCCGAGATGCCTTTAAGTAGGGATGCTGTATTAAGATGGGAGATGAAGAAGATCAAGATTCATCTCCATGCAGCATCCCATTCATCTCGCAGCATCCTAACATATGTTTTTATTAGAATTTATGAAAAATCGACTAAGTCCGAGATGCATTTAAGTAGGGATGCTGTATTAAGATGGGAGATGAAGAAGATCAAGATTCATCTCCATGCAGCATCCCATTCATCTCGCAGCATCCTAACATATGTTTTTCTTAGAATTTATGAAAAATCGACTAAGTCCGAGATGGCTTTAAGTAGGGATGCTGTATTGAGATGAGAGATGTAGGAGATCAAGATTCATCTCCATGCAGCATCCCATTCATCTCGCAGCATCCTAACATATGAATTTCTATGAATTTATGAAAAATCGACTAAGTCCGAGATGCCTTTAAGTAGGGATGCTGTATTGAGATGGGAGATGTAGGAGATCAAGATTCATCTCCATGCAGCATCCCATTCATCTCCCAGCATCCTAACATATGAATTTCTTAGAATTTATGAAAAATCGACTAAGTCCGAGATGCCTTTAAGTAGGGATGCTGTATTAAGATGGGAGATGAAGAAGATCAAGATTCATCTCCATGCAGCATCCCATTCATCTCCCAGCATCCTAACATATGAATTTCTATGAATTTATGAAAAATCGACTAAGTCCGAGATGCCTTTAAGTAGGGATGCTGTATTGAGATGGGAGATGTAGGAGATCAAGATTCATCTCCATGCAGCATCCCATTCATCTCCCAGCATCCTAACATATCAATTTCTTAGAATTTATGAAAAATCGACTAAGTCCGAGATGCCTTTAAGTAGGGATGCTGTATTAAGATGGGAGATGAAGAAGATCGAGATTCATCTCCATGCAGCATCCCATTCATCTCCCAGCATCCTAACATATGAATTTCTATGAATTCCTGAAAAAGCGACTAAGTCCGAGATGCCTTTAAGTAGGGATGCTGTATTAAGATGGGAGATGAAGAAGATTAGGATTCATCTCCATGCAGCATCCCATTCTTCTCGCAGCATCCTAACATATGAATTTCTATGAATTTATGAAAAAACGACTAAGTCCGAGATGCCTTTAAGTAGGGATGCTGTATTGAGATGGGAGATGAAGAAGATCAAGATTCATCTCCATGCAGCATCCCATTCATCTCGCAGCATCCTAACATATGTTTTTCTTAGAATTTATGAAAAATCGACTAAGTCCGAGATGCCTTTAAGTAGGGATGCTGTATTAAGATGGGAGATGTAGAAGATCAAGATTCATCTCCATGCAGCAGCCGGTTCATCTCCCAGCATCCTTATATATGAATTTCTATGAATTTATGAAAAATCGACTAAGTCCGAGATGCCTTTAAGTAGGGATGCTGTATTAAGATGGGAGATAAAGAAGATCAAGAATCATCTCCATGCAGCATCTCATTCATATCGCAGCATCCTAACATATGTTTTTATTAGAATTTATGAAAAATCGACTAAGTCCGAGATGCCTTCAAGTAGGGATGCTGTATTGAGATGGGAGATGAAGAAGATCAAGATTCATCTCCATGCAGCATCCCATTCATCTCGCAGCATCCTAACATATGTTTTTCTTAGAATTTATGAAAAATCGACTAAGTCCGAGATGGCTTTAAGTAGGGATGCTGTATTGAGATGAGAGATGTAGGAGATCAAGATTCATCTCCATGCAGCATCCCATTCATCTCGCAGCATCCTAACATATGAATTTCTATGAATTTATGAAAAATCGACTAAGTCCGAGATGCCTTTAAGTAGGGATGCTGTATTGAGATGGGAGATGTAGGAGATCAAGATTCATCTCCATGCAGCATCCCATTCATCTCCCAGCATCCTAACATATGAATTTCTTAGAATTTATGAAAAATCGACTAAGTCCGAGATGCCTTTAAGTAGGGATGCTGTATTAAGATGGGAGATGAAGAAGATCAAGATTCATCTCCATGCAGCATCCCATTCATCTCCCAGCATCCTAACATATGAATTTCTATGAATTTATGAAAAATCGACTAAGTCCGAGATGCCTTTAAGTAGGGATGCTGTATTGAGATGGGAGATGTAGGAGATCAAGATTCATCTCCATGCAGCATCCCATTCATCTCCCAGCATCCTAACATATCAATTTCTTAGAATTTATGAAAAATCGACTAAGTCCGAGATGCCTTTAAGTAGGGATGCTGTATTAAGATGGGAGATGAAGAAGATCAAGATTCATCTCCATGCAGCATCCCATTCATCTCCCAGCATCCTAACATATGAATTTCTATGAATTTATGAAAAATCGACTAAGTCCGAGATGCCTTTAAGTAGGGATGCTGTATTGAGATGAGAGATGTAGGAGATCAAGATTCATCTCCATGCAGCATCCCATTCATCTCGCAGCATCCTAACATATGAATTTCTATGAATTTATGAAAAATCGACTAAGTCCGAGATGGCTTTAAGTAGGGATGCTGTATTGAGATGAGAGATGTAGGAGATCAAGATTCATCTCCATGCAGCATC
Organism: Anopheles ziemanni; assembly: GCF_943734765.1. NCBI lineage: Eukaryota > Metazoa > Arthropoda > Insecta > Diptera > Culicidae > Anopheles > Anopheles ziemanni. The sequence continues at coordinate 79,696 of NW_026689807.1, read as the reverse complement.
CCATTCATCTCGCAGCATCCTAACATATGAATTTCTATGAATTTATGAAAAATCGACTAAGTCCGAGATGCCTTTAAGTAGTAGTAGGGATGCTGTATTAAGATGGGAGATGGAGAAGATCAAGATTCATCTGCATGCAGCATCCCATTCATCTCGCAGCATCCTAACATATGTTTTTCTAAGAATTTATGAAAAATCGACTAAGTCCGAGATGCCTTCAAGTAGGGATGCTGTATTGAGATGGGAGATGAAGAAGATCAAGATTCATCTCCATGCAGCAGCCCATTCATCTCCCAGCATCCTTACATATGAATTTCTATGAATTTATGAAAAATCGACTAAGTCCGAGATGCCTTTAAGTAGGGATGCTGTATTAAGATGGGAGATAAATAAGATCCTAAATCATCTCCATGCAGCATCTCATTCATCTCGCAGCATCCTAACATATGTTTTTCTTAGAATTTAAGAAAAATCGACTAAGTCCGAGATGCCTTTAAGTAGGGATGCTGTATTGAGATGGGAGATGAAGAAGATCAAGATTCATCTCCATGCAGCATCCCATTCATCTCGCAGCATCCTAACATATGTTTTTCTAAGAATTTATGAAAAATCGACTAAGTCCGAGATGCCTTTAAGTAGGGATGCTGTATTAAGATTGGAGATGAAAAAGATCAAGATTCATCTCCATGCAGCATCCCATTCATCTCGCAGCATCCTAACATATGTTTTTTTTTAGAATTTATGAAAAATCGACTAAGTCCGAGATGCCTTTAAGTAGGGATGCTGTATTAAGATGGGAGATGAAGAAGATCAAGATTCATCTCCATGCAGCATCCCATTCATCTCCCAGCATCCTAACATATGTTTTTTTTTAGAATTTATGAAAAATCGACTAAGTCCGAGATGCCTTTAAGTAGGGATGCTGTATTAAGATGGGAGATGAAGAAGATCATGATTCATCTCCATGCAGCATCCCATTCATCTCGCAGCATCCTAACATATTGTTTTCTTAGAATTTATGAAAAATCGACTAAGTCCGAGATGCCTTTAAGTAGGGATGCTGTATTAAGATGGGAGATGGAGAAGATCAAGATTCATCTCCATGCAGCATCCCATTCATCTCGCAGCATCCTAACATATGTTTTTCTTAGAATTTATGAAAAATCGGCTAAGTCCGAGATGCCTTTAAGTAGGGATGCTGTATTAAGATGGGAGATGGAGAAGATCAAGATTCATCTCCATGCAGCATCCCATTCATCTCCCAGGATCCTAACATATGTTTTTCTAAGAATTTATGAAAAATCGACTAAGTCCGAGATGCCTTTAAGTAGGGATGCTGTATTAAGATGGGAGATGAAGAAGATCAAGATTCATCTCCATGCAGCATCCCATTCATCTCGCAGCATCCTAACATATGTTTTTCGTAGAATTTATGAAAAATCGACTAAGTCCGAGATGCCTTTAAGAAGGGATGCTGTATTAAGATGGGAGATGTAGAAGATCAAGATTCATCTCCATGCAGCATCCCATTCATCTCCCAGCATCCTAACATATGAATTTCTATGAATTTATGAAAAATCGACTAAGTCCGAGATGCCTTTAAGTAGGGATGCTGTATTGAGATGGGAGATGTAGAAGATCAAGATTCATCTCCATGCAGCATATCATTCATCTCCCAGCATCCTTACATATGTTTTTCTTAGAATTTACGAAAAATCGACTAAGTCCGAGATGCCTTTAAGTAGGGATGCTGTATTGAGATGGGAGATGAAGAAGATCAAGATTTATCTCCATGCAGCATCCCATTCATCTCGCAGCATCCTAACATATGTTTTTCTTAGAATTTATGAAAAATCGACAAAGTCCGAGATGCCTTTAAGTAGGGATGCTGTATTAAGATGGCAGATGAAGAAGATCAAGATTCATCTCCATGCAGCATCCCATTCATCTCGCAGCATCCTAACATATTGTTTTCTTAGAATTTATGAAAAATCGACTAAGTCCGAGATGCCTTTAAGTAGGGATGCTGTATTAAGATGGGAGATGAAGAAGATCAAGATTCATCTCCATGCAGCATCCCATTCATCTCGCAGCATCCTAACATATGAATTTCTTAGAATTTATGAAAAATCGACTAAGTCCGAGATGCCTTTAAGTAGGGATGCTGTATTAAGATGGGAGATGAGGAAAATCAAGATTCATCTCCATGCAGCATCCCATTCATCTCGCAGCATCCTAACATATGAATTTCTATGAATTTATGAAAAATCGACTAAGTCCGAGATGGCTTTAAGTAGGGATGCTGTATTGAGATGAGAGATGTAGGAGATCAAGATTCATCTCCATGCAGCATCCCATTCATCTCCCAGCATCCTAACATATGAATTTCTTAGAATTTATGAAAAATCTACTAAGTCCGAGATGCCTTTAAGTAGGGATGCTGTATTAAGATGGGAGATGAAGAAGATCAAGATTCATCTCCATGCAGCATCCCATTCATCTCCCAGCATCCTAACATATGAATTTCTTAGAATTTATGAAAAATCGACTAGGTCCGAGATGCCTTTAAGTAGGGATGCTGTATTAAGATGGGAGATGTAGGAGATCAAGATGCATCTCCATGCAGCATCCCATTCATCTCGCAGCATCCTAACATATGAATTTCTTAGAATTTATGAAAAATCGACTAAGTCCGAGATGCCTTTAAGTAAGGATGCTGTATTGAGATGGGAGATGTAGGAGATCAAGATTCATCTCCATGCTGCATCCCATTCATCTCGCTGCATCCAAACATATGTTTTTCTAAGAATATATGGAAAATCGACTAAGTCCGAGATGCCTTTAAGTAGGGATGCTGTATTAAGATCGGAGATGAAGAAGATCAAGATTCATCTCCATGCAGCATCCCATTCATCTCGCAGCATCCTAACATATGTTTTTCTAAGAACTTATGAAAAATCGACTAAGTCCGAGATGCCTTCAAGTAGGGATGCTGTATTGAGATGGGAGATGAAGAAGATCAAGATTCATCTCCATGCAGCAGCCCATTCATCTCGCAGCATCCTTACATATGAATTTCTATGAATTTATGAAAAATCGACTAAGTCCGAGATGCCTTTAAGTAGGGATGCTGTATTGAGATGAGAGATGAAGGAGATCAAGATTCATCTCCATGCAGCATCCCATTCATCTCTAAGCATCCTAACATATGTTTTTATTAGAATTTATGATAAATCGACTAAGTCCGAGATGCCTTTAAGAAGGGATGCTGTATTAAGATGGAAGATGTAGAAGATCAAGATTCATCTCCATGCAGCATCCCATTCATCTCGCAGCATCCTAACATATGTTTTTCTTAGAATTTATGAAAAATCGACTAAGTCCGAGATGCCATCAAGTAGGGATGCTGTATTAAGATGGGAGATGAAGAAGATCAAGATTCATCTCCATGCAGCATCCCATTCATCTCGCAGCATCCTAACATATGAATTTCTAAGAATTTATGAAAAATCGACTAAGTCCGAGATGCCTTTAAGAAGGGATGCTGTATTAAGATGGAAGATGTAGAAGATCAAGATTCATCTCCATGCAGCATCCCATTCATCTCGCAGCATACTAACATATGTTTTTCTTAGAATTTATGAAAAATCGACTAAGTCCGAGATGCCATCAAGTAGGGATGCTGTATTAAGATGGGAGATGAAGAAGATCAAGATTCATCTCCATGCAGCATCCCATTCATCTCGCAGCATCCTAACATATGAATTTCTAAGAATTTATGAAAAATCGACTAAGTCCGAGATGCCTTTAAGTAGGGATGCTGTATTAAGATGGGAGATGAAGAAGATCAAGATTCATCTCCATGCAGCATCCCATTTATCTCCCAGCATCCTAACATATGAATTTCTTAGAATTTATGAAAAATCGACTAAGTCCGAGATGCCTTTAAGTAGGGATGCTGTATTAAGATGGGAGATGAAGAAGATCAAGATTCATCTCCATGCAGCATCCCATTCATCTCCCAGCATCCTAACATATGAATTTCTATGAATTTATGAAAAATCGACTAAGTCCGAGATGTCTCTAAGTAGGGATGCTGTATTAAGATGGGAGATGAAGAAGATCAAGATTCATCTCCATGCAGCATCCCATTCATCTCCCAGCATCCTAACATATGAATTTCTATGAATTTATGAAAAATCGACTAAGTCCGAGATGCCTTTAAGTAGGGATGCTGTATTGAGATGGGAGATGTAGGAGATCAAGATTCATCTCCTTGCAGCATCCCATTCATCTCCCAGCATCCCAACATATGAATTTCTTAGAATTTCTGAAAAATCGACTAAGTCCGAGATGGCTTTAAGTAGGGATGCTGTATTAAGATGGGAGTTGTAGGAGATCAAGATTCATCTCCATGCAGCATCCCATTCATCTCCCAGCATCCTTACATATGAATTTCTTAGAATTTATGAAAAATCGACTAAGTCCGAGATGCCTTTAAGTAGGGATGCTGTATTAAGATGGGAGATGAAGAAGATCAAGATTCATCTCCATGCAGCATCCCATTCATCTCCCAGCATCCTAACATATGAATTTCTATGAATTTATGAAAAATCGACTAAGTCCGAGATGCCTTTAAGTAGGGATGCTGTATTGAAATGGGAGATGTAGAAGATCAAGATTCATCTCCATGCAGCATCCCATTCATCTCGCAGCTTCCTAACATATGAATTTCTTAGAATTTATGAAAAATCGACTTAGTCCGAGATGCCTTTAAGCAGGGATGCTGTATTAAGATGGGAGATGAAGAAGATCAAGATTCATCTCCATGCTGCATCCCATTCATCTCGCAGCATCCTAACATATGTTTTTCTTAGAATTTATGAAAAATCGACTAAGTCCGAGATGCCTTTAAGTAGGGATGCTGTATCGAGATGGGAGATGAAGAAGATCAAGATTCATCTCCATGCAGCATCCCATTCACCTCGCAGCATCCTAACATATGAATTTCTTAGAATTAATGAAAAATCGACTTAGTCCGAGATGCCTTTAAATAGGGATGCTGTGTTAAGATGGGAGATGAAGAAGATCAAGATTCATCTCCATGCAGCATCCCTTTCATCTCGCAGCATCCTAACATATGTTTTTCTTAGAATTTATGAAAAATCGACTAAGTCCGAGATGCCTTTAAGTAGGGATGCTGTATTGAGATGGGAGATGAAGAAGATCATGATTCATCTCCATGCAGCATCCCATTCATCTCGCAGCATCCTTACATATGAATTTCTTAGAGTTTATGAAAAATCGACTAAGTCCGAGATGCCTTTAAGTAGGGATGCTGTATTAAGATGGGAGATGAAGAAGATCAAGATTCATCTCCATGCAGCATCCTATTCATCTCGCAGCATCCTAACATATGTTTTTCTTAGAATTTATGAAAAATGGACTAAGTCCGAGATGCCTTTAAGTAGGGATGCTGTATTAAGATGGCAGATGAAGAAGATCAAGATTCATCTCCATGCAGCATCCTATTCATCTCGCAGCATCCTAACATATGTTTTTCTTAGAATTTATGAAAAATCGACTAAGTCCGAGATGCCTTTAAGTAGGGATGCTGTATTGAGATGGGAGATGAAGAAGATCATGATTCATCTCCATGCAGCATCCCATTCATCTCGCAGCATCCTTACATATGAATTTCTTAGAGTTTATGAAAAATCGACTAAGTCCGAGATGCCTTTAAGTAGGGATGCTGTATTAAGATGGGAGATGAAGAAGATCAAGATTAATCTCCATGCAGCATCCCATTCATCTCGCAGCATCCTAACAGATGTTTTTCTTAGAATTTATCAATAATCGACTAAGTCCGTGATGCCTTTAAGTAGGGATGCTGTATTGAGATGGGAGATGAAGAAGATCAAGATTCATCTCCATGCAGCATCCCATTCATCTCGCAGCATCCTAACATATGAATTTCTTAGAATTTATGAAAAATCGACTAAGTCCGAGATGCCTTTAAGCAGGGATGCTGTATTGAGATGGGAGATGTAGGAGATCAAGATTCATCTCCATGCAGCATCCCATTCATCTCCCAGCATCCTAACATATGTTTTTCTTAGAATTCATGAAAAATCGACTAAGTCCGAGATGCCTTTAAGTAGGGATGCTGTTTTAAGATGGGAGATGAAGAAGATCAAGATTCATCTCCATGCAGCATCCCATTCATCTCGAAGCATCCTAACATATGTTTTTCTTAGAATTTATGAAAAATCGACTAAGTCCGAGATGGCTTTAAGTAGGTATGCTGTATTGAGATGAGAGATGAAGAAGATCAAGATGCATCTCCATGCAGCATCCCATTCATCTCGCAGCATCCTAACATATGTTTTTCTTAGAATTTATGAAAAATCGACTAAGTCCGAGATGCCTTTTAGTAGGGATGCTGTATTTAGATGGGAGATGAAGAAGATCAAGATTCATCTCCATGCAGCATCCCATTCATCTCGCAGCATCCTAACATATGAATTTCTTAGAATTTATGAAAAATCGACTAAGTCCGAGATGCCTTTAAGTAGGGATGCTGTATTAAGATGGGAGATGAAGAAGATCAAGATTCATCTCCATGCAGCATCCCATCTATCTCGCAGCATCCAAACATATGTTTTTCTTAGAATTTATGAAAAATCGACTAAGTCCGAGATGCCTTTAAGTAGGGATGCTGTATTAAGATGGGAGATGAAGAAGATAAAGATGCATCTCCATGCAGCATCTTATTCATCTCGCAGCATCCTAATATATGTTTTTCTTAGAATTTATGAAAAATCGACTAAGTCCGAGATGCCTTTAAGTAGGGATGCTGCATTAAGATGGGAGATGAAGAAGATCAAGATTCATCTTCATGCAGCATCCCATTCATCTCGCAGCATCCCAACATATGAATTTCTTAGAATTTATGAAAAATCGACTAAGTCCGAGATGCCTTTAAGTAGGGATGCTGTATTAAGATGGGAGATGAAGAAGATCAAGGTTCATCTTCATGCAGCATCCCATTCATCTCCCAGCATCCTAACATATGAATTTCTTAGAATTTATGAAAAATCGACTAAGTCCGAGATGCCTTCAAGTAGGGATGCTGTATTAAGATGGGAGATGAAGAAGATCAAGATTCATCTTCATGCAGCATCCCATTCATCTCCCAGCATCCTAACATATGAATTTCTTAGAATTTATGAAAAATCGACTAAGTCCGAGATGCCTTTAAGTAGGGATGCTGCATTAAGATGGGAGATGAAGAAGATCAAGATTCATCTCCATGCAGCATCCCATTCATCTCGCAGCATCCCAACATATGAATTTCTTAGAATTTATGAAAAATCGACTAAGTCCGAGATGCCTTTAAGTAGGGATGCTGTATTAAGATGGGAGATGAAGAAGATCAAGATTCATCTCCATGCAGCATCCCATCTATCTCGCAGCATCCAAACATATGTTTTTCTTAGAATTTATGAAAAATCGACTAAGTCCGAGATGCCTTTAAGTAGGGATGCTGTATTAAGATGGGAGATGAAGAAGATAAAGATGCATCTCCATGCAGCATCTTATTCATCTCGCAGCATCCTAATATATGTTTTTCTTAGAATTTATGAAAAATCGACTAAGTCCGAGATGCCTTTAAGTAGGGATGCTGCATTAAGATGGGAGATGAAGAAGATCAAGATTCATCTCCATGCAGCATCCCATTCATCTCGCAGCATCCCAACATATGAATTTCTTAGAATTTATGAAAAATCGACTAAGTCCGAGATGCCTTTAATTAGGGATGCTGTTTTGAGATGGGAGATGAAGAAGATCAAGATGCATCTCTATGCAGCATCTTATTCATCTCGCAGCATCCTAACATATGTTTTTCTTAGAATTTATGAAAAATCGACTAAGTCCGAGATGCCTTTAAGTAGGGATGCTGTATCGAGATGGGAGATGAAGAAGATCAAGATTCATCTCCATGCAGCATCCCATTCATCTCCCAGCATCCTAACATATGAATTTCTTGGAATTTATGAAAAATCGACTAAGTCCGAGATGCCTTTAAGTAGGGATGCTGTATTGAGATGGGAGATGTAGGAGATCAAGATTCATCTCCATGCAGCATCCCATTCATCTCGCAGCATCCTAACATATGTTCTTCTTAGAATTTATGAAAAATCGACTAAGTCCGAGATGGCTTTAAGTAGGGATGCTGTATTGAGATGGGAGATGTAGGAGATCAAGATTCATCTCCATGCAGCATCCCATTCATCTCGCAGCATCCTAACATATGAATTTCTATGAATTTATGAAAAATTGACTAAGTCCGAGATGCCTTTAAGTAGGGATGCTGTATTAAGACGGGAGAGGAAGGAGATCAAGGTTCATATCCATGCAGCATCTTTTTCATCTCGCAGCATCCTAACATATGAATTTCTAAGAATTTATGAAAAATCGACTTAGTCCGAGATGCCTTTAAGTAGGGACGCTGTATTGAGATGGGAGATGAAGAAGATCAAGATTCATCTCCATGCAGCACCCCATTCATCTCGCAGCATCCTAACATATGTTTTTCTTAGAATTTATGAAAAATCGACTAAGTCCGAGATGCATTTAAGTAGGGATGCTGTATTAAGATGGGAGATGAAGAAGATCAAGATTCATCTCCATGCAGCATCCCATTCATCTCGCAGCATCCTAACATATGTTTTTCTTAGAATTTATGAAAAATCGACTAAGTCCGAGATGCATTTAAGTAGGGATGCTGTATTAAGATGGGAAATGAAGTAGATCAAGATTCATCTCCATGCAGCATCCCATTCATCTCGCAGCATCCTAACATATGAATTTCTATGAATTTATGAAAAATCGACTAAGTCAGAGATGCCTTTAAGTAGGGATGCTGTATTGAGATGGGAGATGTAGGAGATCAAGATTCATCTCCATGCAGCATCCCATTCATCTCGCAGCATCCTGACATATGAATTTCTTAGAATTTATGAAAAATCGACTAAGTCCGAGGTGCCTTTAAGTAGGGATGCTGTATTAAGATGGGAGATGAAGAAGATCAAGTTTAATCTCCATGCAGCATCCCATTCATCTCCCAGCATCCTAACATATGAAATTCTTAGAATTTATGAAAAATCGACTAAGTCCGAGATGCCTTCAAGTAGGGATGCTGTATTGAGATGGGAGATGTAGGAGATCAAGATTCATCTCCATGCAGCATCCCATTCATCTCCCAGCATCCTAACATATGTTTTTCTTAGTATTTATGAAAATTCGACTAAGTCCGAGATGCCTTCAAGTAGGGATGCTGTATTAAGGAGGGAGATGAAGAAGATCAAGATTCATCTCCATGCAGCATCCCATTCATCTCCCAGCATCCTAACATATGTTTTTCTTAGAATTTATGGAAAACCGACTAAGTCCGCGATGCCTTTAATTAGGGATGCTGTATTAAGATGGGAGATGAAGAAGATCAAGATTCATCTCCATGCAGCATCCCATTCATCTCGCAGCATCCTAACATATGAATTTCTTTGAATTTATGAAAAATCGACTAAGTCCGGGATGCCTTTAAGTAGGGATGCTGTATTGAGATGGAAGATGTAGAAGATCAAGATTCATCTCTATGCAGCATCCCATTCATCTCACAGCATCCTAACATATGTTTTTTTAAGAATTTATGAAGAATCGACTAAGTCCGAGTTGCCTTTAAGTAGGGATGCTGTTTTAAGATGGGAGATGGAGAAGATCAAGATTCATCTCCATGCAGCATCCCATTCATCTCTTAGCATCCAAACATATGTTTTTCTTAGAATTTATGAAAAATCGACTAAGTCCGAGATGCCTTCAAGCAGGGATGCTGTATAAAGATGTTAGATGAAGAAGATCAAGATTCATCTCCATGCAGCATATCATTCATCTCGCAGCATCCTAACATATGTTTTTCTTAGAATTTATGCAAAATCGACTAAGTCCGAGATGCCTTTAAGTAGGGAAGCTGTATTAAGATGGGAGATGCAGAAGATCAAGATTCATCTCCATGCAGCATCCCATTCATCTCGCAGCATCCTAACATATTTTTTTCTAAGAATTTATGAAAAATCGACTAAGTCCGAGATGCCTTCAAGTAGGGATGCTGTATTAAGATGGGAGATGAAGAAGATCAAGATTCATCTCCATGCAGCATCCCATTCATCTCGCAGCATCCTTACATATTTTTTTCTAAGAATTTATGAAAAATCGACTAAGTCCGAGATGCCCTGAAGCAGGGATGCTGTATTAAGATGGGAGATGAAGAAGATCAAGATTCATCTCCATGCAGCATCCCATTCATCTCGCAGCATCCTAACATATGTTTTTCTTAGAATTTTTGAAAAATCGACTAAGTCCGAGATGCCTTTAAGAAGGGATGCTGTATTAAGATGGGAGATTAAGAAGATCAAGATTCATCTCCATGCAGCATCCCTTTACTCTCCCTGCATCCTAACATATGTTTTTCTTAGAATTTATGAAAAATCGACTAAGTCCGAGATGCCTTCAAGTAGGGATGCTGTATTAAGATGGGAGATGAAGAAGATCAAGATTCATCTCCATGCAGCATCCCATTCATCTCGCAGCATCCTAATATATGAATTTCTTAGAATTTATGAAAAATCGACTAAGTCCGAGATGCCTTTAAGTAGGGATGCTGTATTGAGATGGAAGATGTAGGAGATCAAGATTCATCTCCATGCAGCATCCCATTCATCTCCCAGCATCCTAACATATGTTTTTCTTAGAATTTATGAAAAATCGACTAAGTCCGAGATGCCTTTAAGTAGGGATGCTGTATTAAGATGGGAGATGTAGGAGATCAAGATTCATCTCCATGCAGCATCCTATTCATCTCCCAGCATCCTAACATATGAATTTCTATGAATTTATGAAAAATCGACTAAGTCCGAGATGCCTTTAAGTAGGGATGCTGTATAAAGATGGGAGATGTAGGAGATCAAGATTCATCTCCATGCAGCATCCCATTCATCTCGCAGCATCCTAACATATGAATTTCTTAGAATTTATGAAATTTCGACTAAGTCCGAGATGCCTTTAAGTAGGGATGCTGTATTAAGATCGGAGATGAAGAAGATCAAGATACATCTCCATGCAGCATCCCATTCATCTCCCAGCATCCTAACATATGAATTTCTTAGAATTTATGAAAAATCGACTAAGTCCGAGATGGCTTTAAGTAGGGATGCTGTATTAAGATGGGAACTTGTGCCGAAGTCTCAACCCGCAGGTTCGGACTTCTATAGTGTTTCGTCAATTATCATATGGCAACTTGTGCCGAAGTCTCAACCCGCAGGTTCGGACTTCTATAGTGTTTCGTCAATTATCATATGGCAACTTGTGCCGAAGTCTCAACCCGCAGGTTCGGACTTCTATAGTGTTTCGTCAATTATCATATGGCAACTTGTGCCGAAGTCTCAACCCGCAGGTTCGGACTTCTGGAAGGATCACTTGGCCACTAATGATCCTTCCGCAGGTTCACCTACGGAAACCTTGTTACGACTTTTACTTCCTCTAAATCATCAAGTTCGGTCAACTTCGATAAAGCAGACGCGGTTCACGAGGATCCAGCGAACGATCATCTCCAAAGACCTCACTAAATAATCCATCGGTAGTAGCGACGGGCGGTGTGTACAAAGGGCAGGGACGTATTCAACGCTGGCTGATGACCAGCACTTACTAGAAGTTCCGAGTTCATATGGACCATTGCAATCCATAATCCCTACTAAGTGAGTATTTGAGTGATTTCCCGTTCCTCTCGGAATAGGAGACACGCTGCTACCCACATTGTAGCACGCGTGTAGCCCAGAACATCTAAGGGCATCACGGACCTGTTATCGCTCGATCTCATTTTGCTAAACACAAATTGTCCTGCTAAGCAGCGTACCGTAAGTGCACTTGCGCACACGAACAGCGAAGGTGTCAGGTCATACTCCACCGAAAGGTCCTAACCCGTTCCAATCGGCATCGACGCATTAACGCTGACTGCGTTCTAGTTAGCATATGTGAGTCACGTTCGTTATCGGAATTAACCAGACAAATCAATCCACGAACTAAGAACGGCCATGCACCACTACCCTTAAATTTGAGAAAGAGCTATTAATCTGTCTCACCTCCATAAGTTCGGACCTGGTAAGTTTTCCCGTGTTGAGTCAAATTGAACCGCAAGCTCCATTTCATTGTGGTGCCCTTCCGTCAATTCCTTTAAGTTTCAACTTTGCAACCATACTTCCCCCGGAACCTGACTTTGGTTTCCCGGAAGCTACTGAGAGCACCTGGTTGTAGCGTCTCCCAATTGCTAGTTGGCATCGTTTACGGTTAGAACTAGGGCGGTATCTAATCGCCTTCGATCCTCTAACTTTCGTTCTTGATTAAAGAAAGCATCCTTGACAAATGCCTTCGCTTTAGTTAGTCTTACGACGGTCTACGAATTTCACCTCTCGCGCCGTAATACTAGTGTCCCCAACTACTTCTGTTAATCATTACCTCCGGTCTGAGTACAAACCAATGAAAGATTAGACCAAGGTCGTATTCCATTATTCCATGCAAGATTATTCTAGGGCGTTTGGGCACCCTGCTTTAAGCACTCTAATTTGTTCAAGGTAAACGTGAGCGGTCGAGCTCTATGTTACACTTGCACCCGTTGAAGGGCACACCATGACACAGACTTGGTGCCCTACCACACCATTGAGTCGCAACCAGATTCCGACTTGGCCCACCGACCACGGGTTGACCGGGTCGGCGGAGCCGGACTGTGTTGGACAAGTATCAACTTCGAACGTTTTAACCGCAACAATTTTAATATACGCTAGTGGAGCTGGAATTACCGCGGCTGCTGGCACCAGACTTGCCCTCCACTTGATCCTCGTAGAAGGATTTATGCTCTACTCATTCCAATTATGAAACATCATTAAAGAGTTTCATATTGTTATTTCTCGTCACTACCTCCCCGTCCCGGGATTGGGTAATTTACGCGCCTGCTGCCTTCCTTGGATGTGGTAGCCATTTCTCAGGCTCCCTCTCCGGAATCGAACCCTGATTCCCCGTTACCCGTTGCAACCATGGTAGTCCTCTATACTACCATCCATAGTTGATAGGGCAGATATTTGCGAGATCTGTCGTCGGTGCGAGACCATACGATCAGCATCATTATCCAGACTTCAACTCAATGACACGGAGAACCCGCGATTGGTTTGACTAATAAGTGCACCAGTTCCCGCGAGGGTCCTGGCATGTTGCATGTATTAGCTCTAGATTTTCCACAGTTATCCAAGTAACTAGGTTGATGATCTCGTAAATTATAGCTGTTATACTGAGCCTTATGCGGTTTCACATTAAATCTGTTTGTACTTAGACATGCATGGCTTAACCTTTGAGACGAGCGTATATTACTGGTAGGATCAACCAGAATTCCGACTTTGCGTTCGAATGTTCATTGTCCCATTGCACCCGGAGGAGCAAACACCACGTTCTATATGTTGTCAAGTCCGGTAGCACACGGGAGGCGAGCCCCCGTGCGAACCTCATTGCCCTCGTATCACACACACCCGATGCACCGGACAGGCACTTGAGCGGCATTCGACTCCGCTAAGCGCACGTGCGCCCGATTGTGCATGCGCTGACGGGGCCTTCATACCCCTACCACAGCGACCTTATGCCAAACTTCCATGAATACTTAGGTGAGCTGACAAGGGCCTTCATTTCCCTACCATCAACTAAAGGACACGCTAGGCGCGTCCGATCATTGCAACTGCGGGGCTTTCATACCCCAATCACCACAGTACGCAATTCACCAGAGTTTAATCACAACCCCCCCGGACATGGCACACTATTAACTTGCAACAAAACTTAGTGTGTGCCGGGCACATCGGTTCCACAAAATCATTCCCGATGTACCCCAATTGGGGTTGTGAACGCATCCATGGTCCTCTGACACACCCAACCAAGCGTGGATACTACATACCTCAAACACCCAGTACACTAACAGACAAATCAATATATGGTTGCTTTCCCCCAGACATTTGCCAATCACTTGGCACCCGGACGGGAACTCGCTCCTGATTGCGCCATTGCCACCCATTTGCCAAGAGCGAGTTCTGTATGTAGATTTCATTTGGAAAGACAACCGTGTACTGGATATTCTATCCGACGATTACAGATGACGAGTACGAGACTCGACTACACTCACGGATAATACATTTTGGGTCGAGATTGCTTTCGGGGTTTTCGATTGGTCTTGCGCTTGTAAACGTATAACTTTGACTTGTGGTAACCTCGGTATGTTAGTCGATCACGTGGTTGTGAACTGGGTAAGGGTGGGCAATCTGTTCACTTGCACTCTGGGTAGGAATATGGTGAGCGCTATAGGTTAAAGATCATGGTATGGTTCCATCGTGATGACTTTCGCTAGATAGTAGTATGTTTGGATAGTTATAACGTTTTTGGCCATTTGTTCATAGTGTTCGGTCCATTGAGGAATTCGATTGGTCTTTGCTTCACACACGTGGTCGATCACTTGGATGTGAACTAGGGTGAGATTAAGGTGTTCACTAGTGCTCTTCGGTTTTGGATCAGTAATGAGCACTTGATTGGTTTCGCATAATATGTATCCATAGTGATGACTCTTTCCAGCTTAAGATTTCGTTACCAGTTTCGAATCCTCCCCACGTTCGCTTTTACTTGGTTAGGTTTTCGAGTGTAGATTTGAAAGCAATCTCATGTATGTATCCCATCTGATATAAGCCACTGACAGTTCATGTCACCTCGTTCAACTCTCGCTGGGTCACAGAAGTATGTTACTGCGCCCATTATCCCTACTCGGATAGGTTCGGTTCGTTCGTTTTATACTACGGTGAGTAAACTCAATTTGTGCATCGCATAGCCATGGAAAGCAAGCTTTCGCGGGCCTCTTCGACTGTTTTGATACGAGCTGTGCCCGTGATGCTTGTCATCCCAGGATACTAGACCCCTTTGGACGACCGCATGACCATCAGAAAGTAAATTCCACGTTCGATTTGGGGTGTGAACCCCGAACATAAAGTCTTTGTGTAGAACCACGAGGGCTCTATAGTACCGATTCTCTCGGTACGCTTGGTCCGTGTTCCTTTATGTTCGTACTCTTGTGAATAAGATTCACGTTCGTTTTGGGATATTTGCTACTGTCACCGTTTGAGTACTATGGGGCTTGAACCCCTAACATAAAGTCTTTGTGTAGAACCACGAGGGCTCTATAGTACCGATTCTCTCGGCACGCTTGGTCCGTGTTCCTTTATGTTCGTACTCTTGTGTGTATAATATTCATGTTCGGTTTGGGATATTTGCTACTGTCACCGTTTGAGTACTATGGGGCTTGAACCCCTAACATAAAGTCTTTGTGTAGAACCACGAGGGCTCTATAGTACCGATTCTCTCGGCACGCTTGGTCCGTGTTCCTTTATGTTCGTACTCTTGTGTGTATAATATTCATGTTCGGTTTGGGATATTTGCTACTGTCACCGTTTGAGTACTATGGGGCTTGAACCCCTAACATAAAGTCTTTGTGTAGAACCACGAGGGCTCTATAGTACCGATTCTCTCGGCACGCTTGGTCCGTGTTCCTTTATGTTCGTACTCTTGTGTGTATAATATACATGTTCGGTTTGGGATATTTGCTACTTTCACCTGGGTCCCGTTCTTCATACAAGTCTGCCTTGCTAATGTGGTAACTTTATAGTGTAGTTCTGACATCCCAATTTTGGGACTTAGCCGATTTTTCATGAATTTCCATATGACCCATAGGGTCCCTTTCTTCATACAAGCTTGCCTAGGGCGATCGGTCAAAACTTGTCTTACTATTCGATTGGTCTTCGCAGTTTCACCCTAGGCAATTCGCCTAGGTCTGTCTTCTTGAGGAGGCCAAAACCCGAAATAAGGAGGTCTGGCCGACCCTGAAACCTCCCCTGTCTTAACTACACTAACCCGATTTTTCAGGGTCCTCAGCGCCATACAACTTTGCCTAGGTCACTTATACTCTTGACTTAGGCCATCTGACTTGGTCCGTGTTTCTTCCTAGGGTTCACCTAGGTACTTTGCCTTGCTTGATGTGGTAACTTTTTAGTGTAGTTCTGACATCCCAATTTTGGGACTTAGCCGATTTTTCATGAATTTCCATATGACCCTAAGGGTCCCTTTCTTCATACAAGCTTGCCTAGGGCGATCGGTCAAAACTTGTCTTACTATTCGATTGGTCTTCGCAGTTTCACCCTAGGCAATTCGCCTAGGTCTGTCTTCTTGAGGAGGCCAAAACCCGAAATAAGGAGGTCCAGCCGACCCTGAAACCTCCCCTGTCTTAACTACACTAACCCGATTTTTCAGGGTCCTCAGCGCCATACAACTTTGCCTAGGTCACTTATACTCTTGACTTAGGCCATCTGACTTGGTCCGTGTTTCTTCCTAGGGTTCACCTAGGTACTTTGCCTTGCTTGATGTGGTAACTTTATAGTGTAGTTCTGACATCCCAATTTTGGGACTTAGCCGATTTTTCATGAATTTCCATATGACCCTAAGGGTCCCTTTCTTCATACAAGCTTGCCTAGGGCGATCGGTCAAAACTTGTCTTACTATTCGATTGGTCTTCGCACTTTCACCCTAGGCAGTTTGCCTAGGTGTAGCTTCTTGAGGAGGTCAAAACCCAAAATAAGGAGGTTCAGCCGACCCAAAAACCTCCCCTGTCTGAACTACACTAACCCGATTTTTCAGGGTCCTCAGCGCCATACAACTTTGCCTAGGTCACATGTACTCTTGACTTAGGCCATCTGACTTGGTCCGTGTTTCTTCTTAGGGTTCACCTAGGTACTTTGCCTTGCTTGATGTGGTAACTTTTTAGTGTAGTTCAGACATCCCAATTTTGGGACTTAGCCGATTTTTCATGGATTTTCCATATGACCCATAGGGTCCCTTTCTTCATACAAGCTTGCCTAGGGCGATCGGTCAAAACTTGTCTTACTATTCGATTGGTCTTCGCACTTTCACCCTAGGCAGTTTGCCTAGGTGTAGCTTCTTGAGGAGGTCAAAACCCAAAATAAGGAGGTTCAGCCGACCCAAAAACCTCCCCTGTCTGAACTACACTAACCCGATTTTTCAGGGTCCTCAGCGCCATACAACTTTGCCTAGGTCACTTGTACTCTTGACTTAGGCCATCTGACTTGGTCCGTGTTTCTTCTTAGGGTTCACCTAGGTACTTTGCCTTGCTTGATGTGGTAACTTTTTAGTGTAGTTCAGACATCCCAATTTTGGGACTTAGCCGATTTTTCATGTATTTCCATATGACCCATAGGGTCCCTTTCTTCATACAAGCTTGCCTAGGGCGATCGGTCAAAACTTGTCTTACTATTCGATTGGTCTTCGCACTTTCACCCTAGGCAGTTTGCCTAGGTGTAGCTTCTTGAGGAGGTCAAAACCCAAAATAAGGAGGTTCAGCCGACCCAAAAACCTCCCCTGTCTAAACTACACTAACCAGATTTTTCAGGGTCCTCACCGTCATACAACTTTGCCTAGGTCACTTGCACTCTTGACTTAGGCCATCTGACTTGGTCCGTGTTTCTTCTTAGGGTTCACCTAGGTACTTTGCCTTGCTTGATGTGGTAACTTTTTAGTGTAGTTCAGACATCCCAATTTTGGGACTTAGCCGATTTTTCATGTATTTCCATATGACCCTTAGGGTCCCTTTCTTCATACAAGCTTGCCTAGGGCGATCGGTCAAAACTTGTCTTACTATTCGATTGGTCTTCGCACTTTCACCCTAGGCAGTTTGCCTAGGTGTAGCTTCTTGATGAGGCCAAAACCCAAAATAAGGGGGTTCGGCCGACCTAAAAACCTACCCTGTCTAAACTACACTAACCAGATTTTTCAGGGTCCTCAGCGCCATACAACTTTGCCTAGGTCACTTGTTCTCTTGACTTAGGCCATCTGACTTGGTCCGTGTTTCTTCCTAGGGTTCACCTAGGTACTTTGCCTTGCTTGGTGTGGTAACTTTTTAGTGTAGTTCTGACATCCTCATTTTGGGACTTAGCCGATTTTTCGTAAAATGCCATATGACCCATATGGGTCCTTTCCTTCATATAAGTTTGCCTTGCTTGGTGTGGTAACATTTGAGTGTAGTTCTGACATCATCATTTTCGGACTTAGCCGATTTTTCGTAAAATACCATATGACCCATATGGGTCCTTTCCTTCATATAAGTTTGCCTTGCTTGGTGTGGTAACATTTGAGTGTAGTTCTGACATCCCCATTTTGGGACTTAGCCGATTTTTCGTAAAATACCATATGACCCATCAGGGTCCTTTGCTTCATATAAGTTTGCCTTGCTTGGTGTGGTAACATTTGAGTGTAGTTCTGACATCCCCATTTTGGGACTTAGCCGATTTTTCGTAAAATACCATATGACCCATCAGGGTCCTTTGCTTCATATAAGTTTGCCTTGCTTGGTGTGGTAACATTTGAGTGTAGTTCTGACATCCTCATTTTGGGACTTAGCCGATTTTTCGTAAAATACCATATGACCCATCAGGGTCCTTTGCTTCATATAAGTTTGCCTAGCTTGGTGTGGTAACATATGAGTGTAGTTCTGACATCCCCATTTTGGGACTTAGCCGATTTTTCGTAAAATACCATATGACCCATCAGGGTCCTTTGCTTCATATAAGTTTGCCTTGCTTGGTGTGGTAACATATGAGTGTAGTTCTGACATCCCCATTTTGGGACTTAGCCGATTTTTCGTAAAATACCATATGACCCATCAGGGTCCTTTGCTTCATATAAGTTTGCCTTGCTTGGTGTGGTAACTTTTTAGTGTAGTTCTGACATCCCCATTTTGGGACTTAGCCGATTTTTCGATCCATCCTATATGACCCATCAGGGTCCTTTTTCTTCATATAAGTTTCCCAAGACTTAGTGCTTTTTACCTTTGGACACCAATATCACCCTTACGGGTTTCTTTGATCTTCTCACTTTGTATTGACCAAATGTAGGTCTTGCCATGCCAAACATATAATTGTTCTACACCAAGTCTCTATCTCTTACCGCCAGCTCGGTACATTCGATCAACCTGCCCTTAAGGCACCCGGGACTTAGCCATTTTTTCACATTTTTCATGATTTTGAGGCAACTTTTCTCGACTTTGTCACCTTATATCACCAAGATCCTTTCCCTTTAGCGCTTCACTCTGTTCGTATGATATTTAGCGCTGACTATCACCTTTCTATCGCTGACCTCAACTTCTTATTCGGTGCCATAGAGCCAGAGATATTTGGTGTATGCTGTTATAAGGGAAGTTTGTCACTTTTTCAAAGGCCCACTTTGGGACGCCCATATCTCACCTTCACGTATCTTCGATCTTCTTGTCGTCTATGGACAAAACTTAGGTCTTGTATTGGCCAACTTATAAATGTTCTACGGCCAAGCCGTATCTCTTACCGCCAGCCCGGTATTCATGGACTTAGTCGGATTTTCGCCTCTCGTGGTAACAATTTCTGACTTTGACTCACAATAACACCCGAACGGTCACATGCTAGCGCTTTGCTTGGTAGGAATTATAGTTAGCGCTACCTTTTCTCTTTCCATCGATACCTTGTTCGTTCTATTCCATGCCATACAGCCGAAGTTATGATGTTTCCCGTTTTCCATATCATGTGGAGCTTATGCTCTGGGAAAACCATCTAACACCTGTACCACCCTTTTGGGTACCACCGATCTCGTCACTATGTTCGGGCCAAATATAGGTTATAACATGCCCAACATATAATTGTTCTACACCAAGTCTCTATCTCTTACCGCCTGCTCGGTATTTTACTCGTAAGTCCAAATTTCACAACTTGTACTTTTTGGCCCAATGTACTCGAGTTTCAATTTTGGTAACATTTTTCGACTTTGACACTTAATAACTTCCAAATAATGCTAGTTAGCGCTTTGCTTTCTTCTAGTCGTATCTAGCGCTGGGTGTTACCTTTCCAAAACATATCCTAGCTTAACAATCCATGCCATACAGCCGGAGCTATACGGTGCACAAGTCAAATCCATTTTAGCCATGTTTCATTTTTGCCAATTTTTGACCACTCGTATCACCCTTCCAGAGTGGTCCGATCTTCTCGCTGTCTATGTACGACTTTTAGGTTTCGTAGAGGCAAACTTATAAGTATTCTACGTCAACCCGCTATCTCTTACCGCCTGCTCGGTATTCTTGGACTTGTGTGATTTTTGGCCATTTTGGTATTATTTTTCCACTTTGTCGCTTAATAACTCAGTTTTGCTCAACACTTAGCGCTTCGGTTGTTTGGGATTATAGTTAGCGCTCGGTTCGACCTTTCTAAAACTGATCTTAGCTTGTCGATCCGTTCCATACAGCCTGAGTTATTCGCGATACCGTGTTTCAACCCATTTCTCAAGTCTCGTTTTGGTCCAACTTTGAACCAGCCATATCACCCTGATGGGTACCTCCGATCTTCTCGCTCTATATTGGCCAAAGTTAGGTCTTGTGGTAACGTACTTATGATTGTTCTACGCCGTGTTCGTAGCTCTTATCGTTCGCCCGCTATTTTCGATCATAAGGTGAATTTTCGCCTCTAAACCACCATTTTTCACCTTTGCCCTCTAATATGACCGACTTGCTCAACACCTAGCGCTTCGCTTGGTAGGACACATAGCTAGCGCTCGTCAAGACCTTTCCAACGCATATCCAAGCTTTCCGATCCGAGCCATACAGCCTGAGCTATAGGCGATACCGTTTTTCCCATTTTCTTGGTCACACGCACTTTAGGGTACCCCTTTTTGCCTTTGACCCTTAATACCTCCTCCGGGTCACTAGTAGGCGCTCAGCTTGGTAGGAAACATAGCTAGAGCAGGCCTTCACCTTTCCAAAACTGCCGAAAGTGTACCGATCCGACATCTAGAACCAAAGTTATGGTCATTCCCATCATGCTCTACTTTCATGGTCAACCTCCACCAAGCACACCTAGGTTGGACCAACTTTCACCAACTCATCTCGAACCCCAAATTTGCTTCGACCTACTAGGTTTCCCTAGTAAAGTGGTCAAAACATCCATTACAACACGACTGGTCTTTCTGGTGGTCGACCTAGGCGACTTTGTTCGACGACCACCACCCCATGGAACTAAAAGACGTCCCTTGATACGGACCACCGATACATTTTCCGGCCTGTCTAAACTACACTCATCGAAATTTTTTTGGGTCCCCACCGTCATACAAGTTTCCCTAGGTCAAGTTTTTCTTCCGGATCGGCCGCGGACCTCACTTTTCATTATCTAGGGAGGCCATAGGGCCCCAAAAGGGGTTTTTTAAAATTTTCGACACTTTCGACTTTGGTCGGATTTTTTCCGATTTTGGTCCGACCTAGGGACTTGGTGGTCCAAGGAGCCTCGGGACCAAACTTTTTTCTCAGGGGTCCCTACCTCCATACAACTTTGCCTAGGTCAATTTTTTGTTCCAAATCGACCGCGGATTTCACTTTTCAATATCTGGGGCTCGTGTAGAGTCCGAATATGAGGTTTTCTCATTTTTCGACATTTTCGACTTTTTTCGACTTTTTTCGGGTTTTTCGACCTAGGGGTCCGCCGAACAAATTTTGGGTCAAAAATTTTTATTGAACTAGTCGAAAGTACGCAAAAAGATAAGACTTTTTGCCGAAGACACCATGCCCCGGAACCGACTCCTTCCCCTTCAAAATTGGGGACAAACGTGATTTTTGAAACTTTTCCTTAGGGAGCCCAAGACTTATAAAATTTTCAAATTCTCGATTTTTCGATTGCGAGCTAGCGCTTTGCGGTCTTCGGCAATGTTGTAGATCTCGACGAGATAAGATTTTTTGGTTAAGGGACATTTTGCCCTCCGACCCCTCCTTCCCCCCGCAAATCGCCCCCCAAAGTGCAATTTTTGCATTTTCACCTCTTTGCACGCACTGTTCGGCCCAAATGGCCACTTTCTATGGGTCTGAGCGCTTTGCGGTCTTCGGCAAACTTTTAGAGCGTACCAAGCCCTAATTATAATTCTTCTACACCACCTTCGTACCTCTTCATCCCTGGCCGCTATTCGCGTACCAAGGTAATTTTTGTTCATTTTGTCAACATTTTTCATCTTTGACTGCTTATATCGGCCTTGCCATGAACCGATAGCGCTTCGCTGTGTTCTAACGTAAGTTAGTACTGCTCAATACCTTTCCAAATCATGTCTTAGATTGTCATTTGCTTGCATACAGCCGGAGCTATGAGCGATACCGTAAAAAGTACCGAAACTTGGAAAAATCCTTGGATCGCCCATATCCCCCCTTTGGGGACCAGATATCGAAAAAAGTTCTTATTCAAAAAGTTGCGCCTTAACGTGTTCTAGTTATGCCTAGAACATTTCACTTCGCTAGCTGGCCTGCAACTTAGCCGTAATTGGGATTTTAGGGTGTTCATGGAGGGCCCATTTCCTGCGACTTGGTATCTTTTGGGCCCTATGTTTCTCTAATATCTCCACAAGTTTTCCAGATAGCTTTCTCATACTTTCAGGGTGCCTAGAGCACCTCAAGACCTTTCCAACGCTATGCCGTTTGCCTCGCTCGGACATCTACAGCCGAAGTTATTCGAGGTACACGGTACCTTACCCTGTTTTCTCAGTACTTGGTCGAAAATTTCGATCAGCCATATGACCGACTTGGACAACCCTGAGCGGGTTGGCCCCATATAACTAAACTTTTGTCTCTTGTAGGCAAACTTATAAATGTTCTACGTCAACTCGCTATCTCGTACCGCCTTGACGGTATACTTGGTCCAAGGGCCATTTCCAGCGACTTGGTCGCAATTTCGCTCTAAGTTTCGCTAATACCTTCGTCCGTGGACATGGTGATTTTTTGTTCGTATTTTTCCTTGATAGTCCCACTCAAGACTATTCCATACCAGAGCCAAGCGTCCCGCTAAGTGCCATACAGCCTGAGCAGTAATTCATGAAAGGTACCTCTACCAGTTTTTGCCATACTTGGGTACAAACTTTGGATCGCCCATATCTCCACTTTGGAGGCCAGCCAGCACCTTGGCCTCATATACTTTTTTGTTGGTCATACCATGCACTAAATATAATTGTTCTACGCCAACTTGCTATCTGTTCTCCAACTTGCCGTTATTCTTGGTCCAAGTCCCATTTCATTCGTTTTTGGACCCATTTTGCTATATGTTTCACTAATAGCTTCGGCCATGGACAAGCTGATTTTCTATTTGTATTTTTCCTTGATAGTCCCACTCAAGACCATTCCAAAACACACCGCAGCTTGTCGCTCGGTGGCAAACTGACCGAGTTATAATTCATGAAAGGTACCTCAACTTGGTACACCACGTGGTCGGCCCAAACCATAAACCGACCAAACGACCGACTTGGAGCACCCTGACCGGGTTGGCCCCATATAATGAAAGTTGCGTCTCTACACGCCCAACTTATGAATATTCTACGCCAAGTCGCTATCTCTTACCGGTAAGCCGGTATTCACCTTCCAAGGGGGATTTTGGTCAAGTGCCATTTCCTGCGACTTGGTCCCCGAATACGACCATCATCACCTAATATCTCCGTGGTCTTTCAACTCAGCCTCATGAAACTTTCAGGGTAGATAGGTCTCCCCGAGACCTTTCCAACGGTGAGCCGTTTGCCTCGCTCGGCCATATACAGCCGAAGTTATTAATGGTACTTGGTACCTTACCCTGTTTTTTCCATACTTGTTCGTACTTGGGTACAAACTTTGTATCGCCCATATCTCCACTTTGGAGGCCAGCCAGCACCTTGGCCTCATATACTTTTTTGTTGGTCATACCATGCACTAAATATAATTGTTCTACGCCAACTTGCTATCTCTTCTCCAACTTGCCGTTATTCTTGGTCCAAGTCCCATTTCATTCGTTTTCGGACCCATTTTGCTATATGTTTCACTAATAGCTTCGGCCATGGACAAGCTGATATTCTGTTTGTATTTTTGCTTGATAGTCCCACTCAAGACCATTCCAAAACACACCGCAACTTGTCGCTCGGTGGCAAACTGACCGAGTTATAATTCATGAAAGATACCTCAACTTGGTACACCATGTGGTCGGCCCAAACCATATACCGACCAAACGACCGACTTGGAGCACCCTGACCGGGTTGCCCCCATATAATGAAAGTTGCGTCTCTACACGCCCAACTTATGAATATTCTACGCCAAGTCGCTATCTCTTACCGGTAAGCCGGTATTCACCTTCCAAGGGTGATTTTTATCAAGTGCCATTTCCTGCGACTTGGTCCCCGAATTGGACCATCATCACCTAATATCTCCGTGGTCTTTCAACTCAGCCTCATAAAACTTTCAGGGTAGATAGGTCTCCCCAAGACCTTTCCAACGGTGAGCCGTTTGCCTCGCTCGGCCATCTACAGCCGAAGTTATTCATGGTACTTGGTACCTTACCCTGTTTTTTCCATACTTGTTCGTACTTGGGTACAAACTTTGTATCGCCCATATCTCCACTTTGGAGGCCAGCCAGCACCTTGGCCCCATATACTTTTTTGTTGGTCATACTATGCCCTAAATATAAATGTTCTACGTCAACTTGCTATCTCTTCTCCAACTTGCCGTTATTCTTGGTCCAATTCCCATTTCATTCGTTTTTGGACCCATTTTGCTATATGTTTCACTAATAGTTTCGGCCATGGACAAGCTGATTTTCTACTTGTATTTTTCCTTGATAGTCCCATTCAAGACCATTCCAAAACACACCGCAACTTGTCGCTCGGTGGCAAACTGACCGAGTTATAATTCATGAAAGGTACCTCACCTTGGTACACCACGTGGTCGGCCCAAACCATAAACCGACCAAACGACCGACTTGGAGCACCCTGACCGGGTTGGCCCCATATAATGAAAGTTGCGTCTCTACACGCCCAACTTATGAATATTCTACGCCAAGTCGCTATCTCTTACCGGTAAGCCGGTATTCACCTTCCAAGGGGGATTTTGGTCAAGTGCCATTTCCTGCGACTTGGTCCCCGAATACGACCATCATCACCTAATATCTCCGTGGTCTTTCAACTCAGCCTCATGAAACTTTCAGGGTAGATAGGTCTCCCCGAGACCTTTCCAACGGTGAGCCGTTTGCCTCGCTCGGCCATCTACAGCCGAAGTTATTAATGGTACTTGGTACCTTACCCTGTTTTTTCCATACTTGTTCGTACTTGGGTACAAACTTTGGATCGCCCATATCTCCACTTTGGAGGCCAGCCAGCACCTTGGCCCCATATACTTTTTTGTTGGTCATACTATGCCCTAAATATAAATGTTCTACGTCAACTTGCTATCTCTTCTCCAACTTGCCGTTATTCTTGGTCCAAGTCCCATTTCATTCGTTTTCGGACCCATTTTGCTATATGTTTCACTAATAGCTTCGCCCATAGACAAGCTGATTTTCTGTTTGTATTTTTGCTTGATAGTCCCACTCAAGACCATTCCAAAACACACCGCAGCTTGTCGCTCGGTGGCAAACTGACCGAGTTATAATTCATGAAAAGTACCTCTACCTGGTACAGCACATGGTCGGCCCAAACCATAAACCGACCAAATGACCGACTTGGAGCACCCTGACCGGGTTGGCCCCATATAATGAAAGTTGCGTCTTTACACGCCCAACTTATGAATATTCTACGCCAAGTCGCTATCTCTTACCGCCTGCTCGGTATTTTACTCGTAAGTCCAAATTTCACAACTTGTACTTTTTTGCCCAATGTACTCGAGTTTCAATTTAGGTAACATTTTTCGACTTTGTCGCTTAATAACTTCCAAATCATGCTAGTTAGCGCTTTGCTTTCTTCTAGTCGTATCTAGCGCTGGGTGTTACCTTTCCAAAACATATCCTAGCTTAACAATCCATGCCATACAGCCGGAGCTATACGGTGCACAAGTCAAATCCATTTTAGCCATGTTTCATTTTTGCCAATTTTTGACCACTCGTATCACCCTTCCAGAGTGGTCCGATCTTCTCGCTGTCTATGTACGACTTTTAGGTTTCGTAGAGGCAAACTTATAAGTATTCTACGTCAACCCGCTATCTCTTACCGCTTGCTCGGTATTCTTGGTCTTGTGTGATTTTTGGCCATTTTGGTATTATTTTTCCACTTTGTCGCTTAATAACTCAGTTTTGCTCAACACTTAGCGCTTCGGTTGTTTGGGATTATAGTTAGCGCTCGGTTCGACCTTTCCAAAACTGATCTTAGCTTGTCGATCCGTTCCATACAGCCTGAGTTATTCGCGATACCGTGTTTCAACCCATTTCTCAAGTCTCGTTTTGGTCCAACTTTGAACCAGCCATATCACCCTGATGGGTACCTCCGATCTTCTCGCTCTATATTGGCCAAAGTTAGGTCTTGTGGTAACGTACTTATGATTGTTCTACGCCGTGTTCGTAGCTCTTATCGTTCGCCCGCTATTTTCGATCATAAGGTGAATTTTCGCCTCTAAACCACCATTTTTCACCTTTGCCCTCTAATATGACCGACTTGCTCAACACCTAGCGCTTCGCTTGGTAGGACACATAGCTAGCGCTCGTCAAGACCTTTCCAACGCATATCCAAGCTTTCCGATCCGAGCCATACAGCCTGAGCTATAGGCGATACCGTTTTTCCCATTTTCTTGGTCACACGCACTTTAGGGTACCCCTTTTTGCCTTTGACCCTTAATACCTCCTCCGGGTCACTAGTAGGCGCTCAGCTTGGTAGGAAACATAGCTAGAGCAGGCCTTCACCTTTCCAAAACTGCCGAAAGTGTACCGATCCGACATCTAGAACCAAAGTTATGGTCATTCCCATCATGCTCTACTTTCATGGTCAACCTCCACCAAGCACACCTAGGTTGGACCAACTTTCACCAACTCATCTCGAACCCCAAATTTGCTTCGACCTACTAGGTTTCCCTAGTAAAGTGGTCAAAACATCCATTACAACACGACTGGTCTTTCTGGTGGTCGACCTAGGCGACTTTGTTCGACGACCACCACCCCATGGAACTAAAAGACGTCCCTTGATACGGACCACCGATACATTTTCCGGCCTGTCTAAACTACACTCATCGAAATTTTTTTGGGTCCCCACCGTCATACAAGTTTCCCTAGGTCAAGTTTTTCTTCCGGATCGGCCGCGGACCTCACTTTTCATTATCTAGGGAGGCCATAGGGCCCCAAAAGGGGTTTTTTAAAATTTTCGACACTTTCGACTTTGGTCGGATTTTTTCCGATTTTGGTCCGACCTAGGGACTTGGTGGTCCAAGGAGCCTCGGGACCAAACTTTTTTCTCAGGGGTCCCTACCTCCATACAACTTTGCCTAGGTCAATTTTTTGTTCCAAATCGACCGCGGATTTCACTTTTCAATATCTGGGGCTCGTGTAGAGTCCGAATATGAGGTTTTCTCATTTTTCGACATTTTCGACTTTTTTCGACTTTTTTCGGGTTTTTCGACCTAGGGGTCCGCCGAACAAATTTTGGGTCAAAAATTTTTATTGAACTAGTCGAAAGTACGCAAAAAGATAAGACTTTTTGCCGAAGACACCATGCCCCGGAACCGACTCCTTCCCCTTCAAAATTGGGGACAAACGTGATTTTTGAAACTTTTCCTTAGGGAGCCCAAGACTTATAAAATTTTCAAATTCTCGATTTTTCGATTGCGAGCTAGCGCTTTGCGGTCTTCGGCAATGTTGTAGATCTCGACGAGATAAGATTTTTTGGTTAAGGGACATTTTGCCCTCCGACCCCTCCTTCCCCCCGCAAATCGCCCCCCAAAGTGCAATTTTTGCATTTTCACCTCTTTGCACGCACTGTTCGGCCCAAATGGCCACTTTCTATGGGTCTGAGCGCTTTGCGGTCTTCGGCAAACTTTTAGAGCGTACCAAGCCCTAATTATAATTCTTCTACACCACCTTCGTACCTCTTCATCCCTGGCCGCTATTCGCGTACCAAGGTAATTTTTGTTCATTTTGTCAACATTTTTCATCTTTGACTGCTTATATCGGCCTTGCCATGAACCGATAGCGCTTCGCTGTGTTCTAACGTAAGTTAGTACTGCTCAATACCTTTCCAAATCATGTCTTAGATTGTCATTTGCTTGCATACAGCCGGAGCTATGAGCGATACCGTAAAAAGTACCGAAACTTGGAAAAATCCTTGGATCGCCCATATCCCCCCTTTGGGGACCAGATATCGAAAAAAGTTCTTATTCAAAAAGTTGCGCCTTAACGTGTTCTAGTTATGCCTAGAACATTTCACTTCGCTAGCTGGCCTGCAACTTAGCCGTAATTGGGATTTTAGGGTGTTCATGGAGGGCCCATTTCCTGCGACTTGGTATCTTTTGGGCCCTATGTTTCTCTAATATCTCCACAAGTTTTCCAGATAGCTTTCTCATACTTTCAGGGTGCCTAGAGCACCTCAAGACCTTTCCAACGCTATGCCGTTTGCCTCGCTCGGACATCTACAGCCGAAGTTATTCGAGGTACACGGTACCTTACCCTGTTTTCTCAGTACTTGGTCGAAAATTTCGATCAGCCATATGACCGACTTGGACAACCCTGAGCGGGTTGGCCCCATATAACTAAACTTTTGTCTCTTGTAGGCAAACTTATAAATGTTCTACGTCAACTCGCTATCTCGTACCGCCTTGACGGTATACTTGGTCCAAGGGCCATTTCCAGCGACTTGGTCGCAATTTCGCTCTAAGTTTCGCTAATACCTTCGTCCGTGGACATGGTGATTTTTTGTTCGTATTTTTCCTTGATAGTCCCACTCAAGACTATTCCATACCAGAGCCAAGCGTCCCGCTAAGTGCCATACAGCCTGAGCAGTAATTCATGAAAGGTACCTCTACCAGTTTTTGCCATACTTGGGTACAAACTTTGGATCGCCCATATCTCCACTTTGGAGGCCAGCCAGCACCTTGGCCTCATATACTTTTTTGTTGGTCATACCATGCACTAAATATAATTGTTCTACGCCAACTTGCTATCTGTTCTCCAACTTGCCGTTATTCTTGGTCCAAGTCCCATTTCATTCGTTTTTGGACCCATTTTGCTATATGTTTCACTAATAGCTTCGGCCATGGACAAGCTGATTTTCTATTTGTATTTTTCCTTGATAGTCCCACTCAAGACCATTCCAAAACACACCGCAGCTTGTCGCTCGGTGGCAAACTGACCGAGTTATAATTCATGAAAGGTACCTCAACTTGGTACACCACGTGGTCGGCCCAAACCATAAACCGACCAAACGACCGACTTGGAGCACCCTGACCGGGTTGGCCCCATATAATGAAAGTTGCGTCTCTACACGCCCAACTTATGAATATTCTACGCCAAGTCGCTATCTCTTACCGGTAAGCCGGTATTCACCTTCCAAGGGGGATTTTGGTCAAGTGCCATTTCCTGCGACTTGGTCCCCGAATACGACCATCATCACCTAATATCTCCGTGGTCTTTCAACTCAGCCTCATGAAACTTTCAGGGTAGATAGGTCTCCCCGAGACCTTTCCAACGGTGAGCCGTTTGCCTCGCTCGGCCATATACAGCCGAAGTTATTAATGGTACTTGGTACCTTACCCTGTTTTTTCCATACTTGTTCGTACTTGGGTACAAACTTTGTATCGCCCATATCTCCACTTTGGAGGCCAGCCAGCACCTTGGCCTCATATACTTTTTTGTTGGTCATACCATGCACTAAATATAATTGTTCTACGCCAACTTGCTATCTCTTCTCCAACTTGCCGTTATTCTTGGTCCAAGTCCCATTTCATTCGTTTTCGGACCCATTTTGCTATATGTTTCACTAATAGCTTCGGCCATGGACAAGCTGATATTCTGTTTGTATTTTTGCTTGATAGTCCCACTCAAGACCATTCCAAAACACACCGCAACTTGTCGCTCGGTGGCAAACTGACCGAGTTATAATTCATGAAAGATACCTCAACTTGGTACACCATGTGGTCGGCCCAAACCATATACCGACCAAACGACCGACTTGGAGCACCCTGACCGGGTTGCCCCCATATAATGAAAGTTGCGTCTCTACACGCCCAACTTATGAATATTCTACGCCAAGTCGCTATCTCTTACCGGTAAGCCGGTATTCACCTTCCAAGGGTGATTTTTATCAAGTGCCATTTCCTGCGACTTGGTCCCCGAATTGGACCATCATCACCTAATATCTCCGTGGTCTTTCAACTCAGCCTCATAAAACTTTCAGGGTAGATAGGTCTCCCCAAGACCTTTCCAACGGTGAGCCGTTTGCCTCGCTCGGCCATCTACAGCCGAAGTTATTCATGGTACTTGGTACCTTACCCTGTTTTTTCCATACTTGTTCGTACTTGGGTACAAACTTTGTATCGCCCATATCTCCACTTTGGAGGCCAGCCAGCACCTTGGCCCCATATACTTTTTTGTTGGTCATACTATGCCCTAAATATAAATGTTCTACGTCAACTTGCTATCTCTTCTCCAACTTGCCGTTATTCTTGGTCCAATTCCCATTTCATTCGTTTTTGGACCCATTTTGCTATATGTTTCACTAATAGTTTCGGCCATGGACAAGCTGATTTTCTACTTGTATTTTTCCTTGATAGTCCCATTCAAGACCATTCCAAAACACACCGCAACTTGTCGCTCGGTGGCAAACTGACCGAGTTATAATTCATGAAAGGTACCTCACCTTGGTACACCACGTGGTCGGCCCAAACCATAAACCGACCAAACGACCGACTTGGAGCACCCTGACCGGGTTGGCCCCATATAATGAAAGTTGCGTCTCTACACGCCCAACTTATGAATATTCTACGCCAAGTCGCTATCTCTTACCGGTAAGCCGGTATTCACCTTCCAAGGGGGATTTTGGTCAAGTGCCATTTCCTGCGACTTGGTCCCCGAATACGACCATCATCACCTAATATCTCCGTGGTCTTTCAACTCAGCCTCATGAAACTTTCAGGGTAGATAGGTCTCCCCGAGACCTTTCCAACGGTGAGCCGTTTGCCTCGCTCGGCCATCTACAGCCGAAGTTATTAATGGTACTTGGTACCTTACCCTGTTTTTTCCATACTTGTTCGTACTTGGGTACAAACTTTGGATCGCCCATATCTCCACTTTGGAGGCCAGCCAGCACCTTGGCCCCATATACTTTTTTGTTGGTCATACTATGCCCTAAATATAAATGTTCTACGTCAACTTGCTATCTCTTCTCCAACTTGCCGTTATTCTTGGTCCAAGTCCCATTTCATTCGTTTTCGGACCCATTTTGCTATATGTTTCACTAATAGCTTCGCCCATAGACAAGCTGATTTTCTGTTTGTATTTTTGCTTGATAGTCCCACTCAAGACCATTCCAAAACACACCGCAGCTTGTCGCTCGGTGGCAAACTGACCGAGTTATAATTCATGAAAAGTACCTCTACCTGGTACAGCACATGGTCGGCCCAAACCATAAACCGACCAAATGACCGACTTGGAGCACCCTGACCGGGTTGGCCCCATATAATGAAAGTTGCGTCTTTACACGCCCAACTTATGAATATTCTACGCCAAGTCGCTATCTCTTACCGCCTGCTCGGTATTTTACTCGTAAGTCCAAATTTCACAACTTGTACTTTTTTGCCCAATGTACTCGAGTTTCAATTTAGGTAACATTTTTCGACTTTGTCGCTTAATAACTTCCAAATCATGCTAGTTAGCGCTTTGCTTTCTTCTAGTCGTATCTAGCGCTGGGTGTTACCTTTCCAAAACATATCCTAGCTTAACAATCCATGCCATACAGCCGGAGCTATACGGTGCACAAGTCAAATCCATTTTAGCCATGTTTCATTTTTGCCAATTTTTGACCACTCGTATCACCCTTCCAGAGTGGTCCGATCTTCTCGCTGTCTATGTACGACTTTTAGGTTTCGTAGAGGCAAACTTATAAGTATTCTACGTCAACCCGCTATCTCTTACCGCCTGCTCGGTATTCTTGGACTTGTGTGATTTTTGGCCATTTTGGTATTATTTTTCCACTTTGTCGCTTAATAACTCAGTTTTGCTCAACACTTAGCGCTTCGGTTGTTTGGGATTATAGTTAGCGCTCGGTTCGACCTTTCCAAAACTGATCTTAGCTTGTCGATCCGTTCCATACAGCCTGAGTTATTCGCGATACCGTGTTTCAACCCATTTCTCAAGTCTCGTTTTGGTCCAACTTTGAACCAGCCATATCACCCTGATGGGTACCTCCGATCTTCTCGCTCTATATTGGCCAAAGTTAGGTCTTGTGGTAACGTACTTATGATTGTTCTACGCCGTGTTCGTAGCTCTTATCGTTCGCCCGCTATTTTCGATCATAAGGTGAATTTTCGCCTCTAAACCACCATTTTTCACCTTTGCCCTCTAATATGACCGACTTGCTCAACACCTAGCGCTTCGCTTGGTAGGACACATAGCTAGCGCTCGTCAAGACCTTTCCAACGCATATCCAAGCTTTCCGATCCGAGCCATACAGCCTGAGCTATAGGCGATACCGTTTTTCCCATTTTCTTGGTCACACGCACTTTAGGGTACCCCTTTTTGCCTTTGACCCTTAATACCTCCTCCGGGTCACTAGTAGGCGCTCAGCTTGGTAGGAAACATAGCTAGAGCAGGCCTTCACCTTTCCAAAACTGCCGAAAGTGTACCGATCCGACATCTAGAACCAAAGTTATGGTCATTCCCATCATGCTCTACTTTCATGGTCA
Organism: Anopheles ziemanni; assembly: GCF_943734765.1. Classification (NCBI taxonomy): domain Eukaryota; kingdom Metazoa; phylum Arthropoda; class Insecta; order Diptera; family Culicidae; genus Anopheles; species Anopheles ziemanni. Next base: position 46,845 of record NW_026689807.1, on the reverse strand, counting down.
ACCTCCACCAAGCACACCTAGGTTGGACCAACTTTCACCAACTCATCTCGAACCCCAAATTTGCTTCGACCTACTAGGTTTCCCTAGTAAAGTGGTCAAAACATCCATTACAACACGACTGGTCTTTCTGGTGGTCGACCTAGGCGACTTTGTTCGACGACCACCACCCCATGGAACTAAAAGACGTCCCTTGATACGGACCACCGATACATTTTCCGGCCTGTCTAAACTACACTCATCGAAATTTTTTTGGGTCCCCACCGTCATACAAGTTTCCCTAGGTCAAGTTTTTCTTCCGGATCGGCCGCGGACCTCACTTTTCATTATCTAGGGAGGCCATAGGGCCCCAAAAGGGGTTTTTTAAAATTTTCGACACTTTCGACTTTGGTCGGATTTTTTCCGATTTTGGTCCGACCTAGGGACTTGGTGGTCCAAGGAGCCTCGGGACCAAACTTTTTTCTCAGGGGTCCCTACCTCCATACAACTTTGCCTAGGTCAATTTTTTGTTCCAAATCGACCGCGGATTTCACTTTTCAATATCTGGGGCTCGTGTAGAGTCCGAATATGAGGTTTTCTCATTTTTCGACATTTTCGACTTTTTTCGACTTTTTTCGGGTTTTTCGACCTAGGGGTCCGCCGAACAATTTTTGGGTCAAAAATTTTTATTGAACTAGTCGAAAGTACGCAAAAAGATAAGACTTTTTGCCGAAGACACCATGCCCCGGAACCGACTCCTTCCCCTTCAAAATTGGGGACAAACGTGATTTTTGAAACTTTTCCTTAGGGAGCCCAAGACTTATAAAATTTTCAAATTCTCGATTTTTCGATTGCGAGCTAGCGCTTTGCGGTCTTCGGCAATGTTGTAGATCTCGACGAGATAAGATTTTTTGGTTAAGGGACATTTTGCCCTCCGACCCCTCCTTCCCCCCGCAAATCGCCCCCCAAAGTGCAATTTTTGCATTTTCACCTCTTTGCACGCACTGTTCGGCCCAAATGGCCACTTTCTATGGGTCTGAGCGCTTTGCGGTCTTCGGCAAACTTTTAGAGCGTACCAAGCCCTAATTATAATTCTTCTACACCAACTTCGTACCTCTTCATCCCTGGCCGCTATTCGCGTACCAAGGTAATTTTTGTTCATTTTGTCAACATTTTTCATCTTTGACTGCTTATATCGGCCTTGCCATGAACCGATAGCGCTTCGCTGTGTTCTAACGTAAGTTAGTACTGCTCAATACCTTTCCAAATCATGTCTTAGATTGTCATTTGCTTGCATACAGCCGGAGCTATGAGCGATACCGTAAAAAGTACCGAAACTTGGAAAAATCCTTGGATCGCCCATATCCCCCCTTTGGGGACCAGATATCGAAAAAAGTTCTTATTCAAAAAGTTGCGCCTTAACGTGTTCTAGTTATGCCTAGAACATTTCACTTCGCTAGCTGGCCTGCAACTTAGCCGTAATTGGGATTTTAGGGTGTTCATGGAGGGTCCATTTCCTGCGACTTGGTATCTTTTGGGCCCTATGATTCTCTAATATCTCCACGAGTTTTCCAGGTAGCCTTCTCATACTTTCAGGGTGCCTAGAGCACCTCAAGACCTTTCCAACGCTATGCCGTTTGCCTCGCTCGGACATCTACAGCCGAAGTTATTCGAGGTACACTGTACCTTACCCTGTTTTCTCAGTACTTGGTCGAAAATTTCGATCAGCCATATGACCGACTTGGACAACCCTGAGCGGGTTGGCCCCATATAACTAAACTTTCGTCTCGTGTAGGCAAACTTATAAATGTTCCACGTCAACTCGCTATCTCGTACCGCCTTGACGGTATACTTGGTCCAAGGGCCATTTCCAGCGACTTGGTCGCAATTTCGCTCTAAGTTTCGCTAATACCTTCGTCCGTGGACATGGTGATTTTTTGTTCGTATTTTTCCTTGATAGTCCCACTCAAGACTATTCCATACCAGAGCCAAGCGTCCCGCTAAGTGCCATACAGCCTGAGCAGTAATTCATGAAAGGTACCTCTACCAGTTTTTGCCATACTTGGGTACAAACTTTGGATCGCCCATATCTCCACTTTGGAGGCCAGCCAGCACCTTGGCCCCATATACTTTTTTGTTGGTCATACCATGCACCAAATATAATTGTTCTACGCCAACTTGCTATCTCTTCTCCAACTTGCCGTTATTCTTGGTCCAAGACCCATTTCATTCGTTTTTGGACCCATTTTGCTATATGTTTCACTAATAGTTTCGGCCATGGACAAGCTGATTTTCTACTTGTATTTTTCCTTGATAGTCCCACTCAAGACCATTCCAAAACACACCGCAACTTGTCGCTCGGTGGCAAACTGACCGAGTTATAATTCATGAAAGGTACCTCAACTTGGTACACCACGTGGTCGGCCCAAACCATAAACCGACCAAACGACCGACTTGGAGCACCCTGACCGGGTTGGCCCCATATAATGAAAGTTGCGTCTCTACACGCCCAACTTATGAATATTCTACGCCAAGTCGCTATCTCTTACCGGTAAGCCGGTATTCACCTTCCAAGGGGGATTTTGGTCAAGTGCCATTTCCTGCGACTTGGTCCCCGAATACGACCATCATCACCTAATATCTCCGTGGTCTTTCAACTCAGCCTCATGAAACTTTCAGGGTAGATAGGTCTCCCCGAGACCTTTCCAACGGTGAGCCGTTTGCCTCGCTCGGCCATATACAGCCGAAGTTATTAATGGTACTTGGTACCTTACCCTGTTTTTTCCATACTTGTTCGTACTTGGGTACAAACTTTGTATCGCCCATATCTCCACTTTGGAGGCCAGCCAGCACCTTGGCCTCATATACTTTTTTGTTGGTCATACCATGCACTAAATATAATTGTTCTACGCCAACTTGCTATCTCTTCTCCAACTTGCCGTTATTCTTGGTCCAAGTCCCATTTCATTCGTTTTCGGACCCATTTTGCTATATGTTTCACTAATAGCTTCGGCCATGGACAAGCTGATATTCTGTTTGTATTTTTGCTTGATAGTCCCACTCAAGACCATTCCAAAACACACCGCAACTTGTCGCTCGGTGGCAAACTGACCGAGTTATAATTCATGAAAGATACCTCAACTTGGTACACCATGTGGTCGGCCCAAACCATATACCGACCAAACGACCGACTTGGAGCACCCTGACCGGGTTGCCCCCATATAATGAAAGTTGCGTCTCTACACGCCCAACTTATGAATATTCTACGCCAAGTCGCTATCTCTTACCGGTAAGCCGGTATTCACCTTCCAAGGGTGATTTTTATCAAGTGCCATTTCCTGCGACTTGGTCCCCGAATTGGACCATCATCACCTAATATCTCCGTGGTCTTTCAACTCAGCCTCATAAAACTTTCAGGGTAGATAGGTCTCCCCAAGACCTTTCCAACGGTGAGCCGTTTGCCTCGCTCGGCCATCTACAGCCGAAGTTATTCATGGTACTTGGTACCTTACCCTGTTTTTTCCATACTTGTTCGTACTTGGGTACAAACTTTGTATCGCCCATATCTCCACTTTGGAGGCCAGCCAGCACCTTGGCCCCATATACTTTTTTGTTGGTCATACTATGCCCTAAATATAAATGTTCTACGTCAACTTGCTATCTCTTCTCCAACTTGCCGTTATTCTTGGTCCAATTCCCATTTCATTCGTTTTTGGACCCATTTTGCTATATGTTTCACTAATAGTTTCGGCCATGGACAAGCTGATTTTCTACTTGTATTTTTCCTTGATAGTCCCATTCAAGACCATTCCAAAACACACCGCAACTTGTCGCTCGGTGGCAAACTGACCGAGTTATAATTCATGAAAGGTACCTCACCTTGGTACACCACGTGGTCGGCCCAAACCATAAACCGACCAAACGACCGACTTGGAGCACCCTGACCGGGTTGGCCCCATATAATGAAAGTTGCGTCTCTACACGCCCAACTTATGAATATTCTACGCCAAGTCGCTATCTCTTACCGGTAAGCCGGTATTCACCTTCCAAGGGGGATTTTGGTCAAGTGCCATTTCCTGCGACTTGGTCCCCGAATACGACCATCATCACCTAATATCTCCGTGGTCTTTCAACTCAGCCTCATGAAACTTTCAGGGTAGATAGGTCTCCCCGAGACCTTTCCAACGGTGAGCCGTTTGCCTCGCTCGGCCATCTACAGCCGAAGTTATTAATGGTACTTGGTACCTTACCCTGTTTTTTCCATACTTGTTCGTACTTGGGTACAAACTTTGGATCGCCCATATCTCCACTTTGGAGGCCAGCCAGCACCTTGGCCCCATATACTTTTTTGTTGGTCATACTATGCCCTAAATATAAATGTTCTACGTCAACTTGCTATCTCTTCTCCAACTTGCCGTTATTCTTGGTCCAAGTCCCATTTCATTCGTTTTCGGACCCATTTTGCTATATGTTTCACTAATAGCTTCGCCCATAGACAAGCTGATTTTCTGTTTGTATTTTTGCTTGATAGTCCCACTCAAGACCATTCCAAAACACACCGCAGCTTGTCGCTCGGTGGCAAACTGACCGAGTTATAATTCATGAAAAGTACCTCTACCTGGTACAGCACATGGTCGGCCCAAACCATAAACCGACCAAATGACCGACTTGGAGCACCCTGACCGGGTTGGCCCCATATAATGAAAGTTGCGTCTTTACACGCCCAACTTATGAATATTCTACGCCAAGTCGCTACCTCTTACCGCCTGCTCGGTATTTTACTCGTAAGTCCAAATTTCACAACTTGTACTTTTTTGCCCAATGTACTCGAGTTTCAATTTAGGTAACATTTTTCGACTTTGTCGCTTAATAACTTCCAAATCATGCTAGTTAGCGCTTTGCTTTCTTCTAGTCGTATCTAGCGCTGGGTGTTACCTTTCCAAAACATATCCTAGCTTAACAATCCATGCCATACAGCCGGAGCTATACGGTGCACAAGTCAAATCCATTTTAGCCATGTTTCATTTTTGCCAATTTTTGACCACTCGTATCACCCTTCCAGAGTGGTCCGATCTTCTCGCTGTCTATGTACGACTTTTAGGTTTCGTAGAGGCAAACTTATAAGTATTCTACGTCAACCCGCTATCTCTTACCGCCTGCTCGGTATTCTTGGACTTGTGTGATTTTTGGCCATTTTGGTATTATTTTTCCACTTTGTCGCTTAATAACTCAGTTTTGCTCAACACTTAGCGCTTCGGTTGTTTGGGATTATAGTTAGCGCTCGGTTCGACCTTTCCAAAACTGATCTTAGCTTGTCGATCCGTTCCATACAGCCTGAGTTATTCGCGATACCGTGTTTCAACCCATTTCTCAAGTCTCGTTTTGGTCCAACTTTGAACCAGCCATATCACCCTGATGGGTACCTCCGATCTTCTCGCTCTATATTGGCCAAAGTTAGGTCTTGTGGTAACGTACTTATGATTGTTCTACGCCGTGTTCGTAGCTCTTATCGTTCGCCCGCTATTTTCGATCATAAGGTGAATTTTCGCCTCTAAACCACCATTTTTCACCTTTGCCCTCTAATATGACCGACTTGCTCAACACCTAGCGCTTCGCTTGGTAGGACACATAGCTAGCGCTCGTCAAGACCTTTCCAACGCATATCCAAGCTTTCCGATCCGAGCCATACAGCCTGAGCTATAGGCGATACCGTTTTTCCCATTTTCTTGGTCACACGCACTTTAGGGTACCCCTTTTTGCCTTTGACCCTTAATACCTCCTCCGGGTCACTAGTAGGCGCTCAGCTTGGTAGGAAACATAGCTAGAGCAGGCCTTCACCTTTCCAAAACTGCCGAAAGTGTACCGATCCGACATCTAGAACCAAAGTTATGGTCATTCCCATCATGCTCTACTTTCATGGTCAACCTCCACCAAGCACACCTAGGTTGGACCAACTTTCACCAACACATCTCGAACCCCAAATTTGCTTCGACGTACTAGGTTTCCCTAGTAAAGTGGTCAAAACATCCATTACAACACGACTGGTCTTTCTGGTGGTCGACCTAGGCGACTTTGTTCGACGACCACCACCCCATAGAACTAAAAGACGTCCCTTGATACGGACCTCCGATACATTTTCCGGCCTGTCTAAACTACACTCATCGAAATTTTTTTGGGTCCCCACCGTCATACAAGTTTGCCTAGGTCAAGTTTTTCTTCCGGATCGGCCGCGGACCTCACTTTTCATTATCTAGGGAGGCCATAGGGCCCCAAAAGGGGTTTTTTAAAATTTTCGACACTTTCGACTTTGGTCGGATTTTTTCCGATTTTGGTCCGACCTAGGGACTTGGTGGTCCAAGGAGCCTCGGGACCAAACTTTTTTCTCAGGGGTCCCTACCTCCATACAACTTTGCCTAGGTCAATTTTTTGTTCCAAATCGACCGCGGATTTCACTTTTCAATATCTGGGGCTCGTGTAGAGTCCGAATATGAGGTTTTCTCATTTTTCGACATTTTCGACTTTTTTCGACTTTTTTCGGGTTTTTCGACCTAGGGGTCCGCCGAACAATTTTTGGGTCAAAAATTTTTATTGAACTAGTCGAAAGTACGCAAAAAGATAAGACTTTTTGCCGAAGACACCATGCCCCGGAACCGACTCCTTCCCCTTCAAAATTGGGGACAAACGTGATTTTTGAAACTTTTCCTTAGGGAGCCAAAGACTTAGAAAATTTTCAAAATCTCGATTTTTCGATTGCGAGCTAGCGCTTTGCGGTCTTCGGCAATGTTGTAGATCTCGACGAGATAAGACTTTTTGGTTAAGGTACATTTTCCACTCCGACCCCTCCTTCCCCCCGCAAATCGCCCCCAAAAGTGCAATTTTTGCATTTTCACCTCTTTGCACGCACTGTTCGGCCCAAATGGCCACTTTCTATGGGTCTGAGCGCTTTGCGGTCTTCGGCAAACTTTTAGAGCGTACCCAGTTCTAATTATAATTGTTCTACACCACCTTCGTACCTCTTCATCCCTGGCCACTATTCGCGTACCAAGGTAATTTTTGTTCATTTTGTCAACATTTTTCATCTTTGACTGCTTATATCGGCCTTGCCATGAACCGATAGCGCTTCGCTGTGTTCTAACGTAAGTTAGTACTACTCAATACCTTTCCAAATCATGTCTTAGATTGTCATTTGCTTGCATACAGCCGGAGCTATGAGCGATACCGTAAAAAGTACCGAAACTTGGAAAAATCCTTGGATCGCCCATATCCCCCCTTTGGGGGCCAGATATCGAAAAAAGTTCTGATTCAAAAAGTTGCGCCTTAACGTGTTCTAGTTATGCCTAGAACATTTCACTTCGCTAGCTGGCCTGCAACTTAGCCGTAATTGGGATTTTAGGGTGTTCTTGGAGGGCCCATTTCCTGCGACTTGGTATCTTTTGGGCCCTATGTTTCTCTAATATCTCCACAAGTTTTCCAGATAGCTTTCTCATACTTTAAGAGTGCCTAGAGCACCTCAAGACCTTTCCAACGCTATGCCGTTCGCCTCGCTCGGACATCTACAGCCGAAGTTATTCGAGGTACACGGTACCTTACCCTGTTTTCTCAGTACTTGGTCGAAAATTTCGATCAGCCATATGACCGACTTGGACAACCCTGAGCGGGTTGGCCCCATATAACTAAACTTTCGTCTCGTGGAGGCAAACTTATAAATATTCTACGTCAACTCGCTATCTCGTACCGCCTTGACGGTATACTTGGTCCAAGGGCCATTTCCAGCGACTTTGTCGCCATTTCGCTCTAAGTTTCGCTAATACCTTCGTCCGTGGACATGGTGATTTTTTGTTCGTATTTTTCCTTGATAGTCCCACTCAAGACTATTCCATACCAGAGCCGAGCGTCCCGCTAAGTGCCATACAGCCTGAGCTGTAATTCATGAAAGGTACCTCTACCAGTTTTTGTCATACTTGGGTACAAACTTTGGATCGACCATATCTCCACTTTGGAGGCCAGCCAGCACCTTGGCCCCATATACTTTTTTGTTGGTCATGCCATGCACCAAATATAATTGTTCTACGCCAACTTGCTATCTCTTCTCCAACTTGCCGTTATTCTTGGTCCAATTCCCATTTCATTCGTTTTTGGACCCATTTTGCTATATGTTTCACTAATAGCTTCGGCCATGGACAAGCTGATTTTCGATTGGTATTTTTCCTTGATAGTCCCACTCAAGACCATTCCAAAACACACCGCAGCTTGTCGCTCGGTGGCAAACTGACCGAGTTATTATTCATGAAAGGTACCTCAACTTGGTACACCACGTGGTCGGCCCAAACCATAAACCGACCAAACGACCGACTTGGAGCACCCTGACCGGGTTGGCCCCATATAATAAAAGTTGCGTCTCTACACGCCCAACTTATGAATATTCTACGCTAAGTCGCTATCTCTTACCGGTAAGCCGGTATTCACCTTCCAAGGGTGATTTTGGTCAAGTGCCATTTCCTGCGACTTGGTCCCCGAATTGGACCATCATCACCTAATATCTCCGTGGTATTTCAACTCAGCCTCATGAAACTTTCAGGGTAGATAGGTCTCCCCAAGACCTTTCCAACGGTGAGCCGTTTGCCTCGCTCGGCCATCTACAGCCGAAGTTATTAATGGTACTTGGTACCTTACCCTGTTTTTTCCATACTTGTTCGTACTTGGGTACAAACTTTGGATCGCCCATATCTCCACTTTGGAGGCCAGCCAGCACCTTGGCCCCATATACTTTTTTGTTGGTGATACCATGCACCAAATATAATTGTTCTACGCAAGCTTGCTATATCTTCTCCAACTTGCGGTTATTTTTGACTCAAGTCCCATTTCCATAGTTTTTGGTACCAATTTGCTCTATGTTTCGCTAATAGCTTCGCCCAAGGACTTTGTGATTTTTTGTTCGCATTTTTCCTAAATAGTCCCACTCAAGACTATTCCAAATCACACCTTAGCTTGTCGCTCAGTGCCATACAGCCAGAGTTTTAATTCATGAAAAGTACATCACCTTGGTACACCACGTGGTCGGTCCAAACCATCAACCAACCATATGACCGACTTCGAGTCGAGCTAGCGGCTAGGCTCAATATAATGAAATGCGTGTCTTGATGCGGGCTACTGACGGTCTGAACAATGTAGCTCGCTAGCTCGTCTCTAAACTTGTGTTTTGGTCGAATATTGGGTGTTCATGTACCACTTCGGGTAACATGGACTTTGGTGCAACTTTACCACTTGTGCACTTAATAACTTCCCGGTCATTCAAGTCTTTGCCTTCATACTTTCAGGGTAGTTAGGTCTCGTCGAGACCTTTCCATACATATGCCAAACTCATCGATCGGACATCTATAGCCCGAGTTATTCGCGGTACACCGTACCTTACCCTGTTTTTTCCTCAATTGGGTACAAACCTTGGAACACCCATATCGCCCCTTTAGAGACTAGCTGGCACGTTGGCCTCATATAATGATAAGTGCACCTCAACTAGGGCTACTGACGGTCAGAACATTTCAACTCGCTAGCTCGGGCCCACACTTGTGTTTTTCTCGAATATATGGTTCAAGTGTGCCACTTTGGGCACTTATGGACATTTTGTCCCCACACAACTTTCTTGCCTTGGTAGATAGGGTCTTGTGTTCTCGGGCAAAAAGATGCACCAAGATATGGTCTAACTTTCGTTCTTTTACCGCAAAGCGCTATCTCCAACACCCGAGGAGATAGAAAGAGATTATGTTCGGTATATCGGTCTTCCATGGCCTACTATGGTAAGCCCCTGCAGGGTATGCAACCGAAGGTGCTTGGTACATATATTTGGTGCAATATCGGTGCAAAGTAGGTGTTTCCTTGATCGGGCTATAACTTTCTTGGTTGATGTTGGATTGCTTTGCGGTCTTCGGGGGATAGTTAGGGAACATGTTGGCCAACATTTCCTTATTCCTCAGCCTGGCCGTACCTCTTACCGTCTAGGCGGTATTCATGCTCTAAGTTGGAACTTGTGTTCCTTCGGGCAACTTTTCTGACTTTGACGCTCAATAACTTCCGTTCATATGCAGTCTAAGCTCTGCAACTCTCAGGAAAGCTAGTACTACTCATTTCCTTTCCATATCAGTCTTTGGCTTGTCGATCCGATGTCTACAGCCTTAGTTATTCACGTTCCCTGTGAAGGTAGGTTTTTGCCCATTTTCCAGTTCATGTGGTAACATTCCCGGACTTTGCCGGCTTTCTCTTCATGTGGTAACTTGCTTGCTCATGTGGTAACTTGATAGTGTATTTCTGACAGACCCAATCTTGCACTTAGCCGATTTTTCTCTTCATATCATATGGATCCATCATTAGGCCATCTTGCTTGCTTGTGTGGTAACTTGATAGTGTATGTCTGACAGACCCAATCTGGGACTTAGCCGATTTTTCTCTTCATATCATATGGATCCATCACTAGGCAATCTTGCTTGCTTGTGTGGTAACTTGGAAGTGTATTTCTGACAGACCCAATCTGGGACTTAGCCGATTTTTCTCTTCATATCATATGGATCCATCACTAGGCCATCTTGCTTGCTTGTGTGGTAACTTGGAAGTGTATTTCTGACAGACCCAATCTGGGACTTAGCCGATTTTTCTCTTCATGTCATATGGATCCATCACTAGGCCATCTTGCTTGCTTGTGTGGTATCTTGGAAGTGTATTTCTGACAGACCCAATCTGGGACTTAGCCGATTTTTCTCTTCATATCATATGGATTCATCACTAGGCCATCTTGCTTGCTTGTATGGTAACTCGGAAGTGTATTTCTGACAGACCCAATCTCGGACTTAGCCGATTTTTCTCTTCATATAATATGGATCCTGGACTTAGCCGATTTTTCTCTTCATATCATATGGATCCATCACTAGGCCATCTTGCTTGCTTGTGTGGTAACTTGATAGTGTATTTCCGACAGACCCAAACTCGGACTTAGCCGATTTTTCTCTTCATATAATATGGATCCTGGACTTAGCCGATTTTTCTCTTCATATCATATGGATCCATCACTAGGCCATCTTGCTTGCTTGTGTGGTAACTTGGAAGTGTATTTCTGACAGACCCAATCTCGGACTTAGCCGATTTTTCTCTTCATATTATATGGATCCTGGACTTAGCCGATTATTAGGTTATTATATATGGATCCTGGACTTAGCCGATTTTTCCCTTCATATAATATGGATCCTGGACTTAGCCGATTATTAGGTTATTATATATGGATCCTGGACTTAGCCGATTTTTCTCTTCATATAATATGGATCCTGGACTTAGCCGATATTTCTCTTCATATAATATGGATCCGGGACTTAGCCAATTTTTCTCTTCATGTGGTAACGTATGCCAATCGCTCACAAGTCATGGGATAAGGGTACTTGTGTTCTTCCATCTTCTAAGTCCCGCACGGGGACATCGTGATCGCCCCAAGTCCGGAATAGCGCCAAGTCAAGCCCCACGCTGGCCGTGCAGGACCTGTTAGCGGGGGCCCCACTGACAGCACTAATCCGGACTTAGAAATTATATCTTTCTAATCGAACACCACACACGCAACACCACCATACCACCATCTCCTTGCAAGTACCTAAGTACCCGCAACTCCATGGTGAAGGCAATGTCACTCCATCACCAACCTCTTTGCACTGCAAGCACTTGCGTACCCACAACACTCCGAGGAAGGCAACGGCGCGCGATGCTCGACTCCACACACCACACCACACCACACCACCGATGGCCAGCCAGCCAGCCAGCCCAGCTAAGGACTAACCAACCAACCAACCACCAATGGCCTAGGCCAGCCGGATCCCACCTTCAAGTCCAAGCACAG
>NW_026689807.1:7500-27500 GCF_943734765.1 Anopheles ziemanni | reverse complement strand
CGGCCGAAGCGGCGTGGACCAGTGGAGGACTACACAATCATGAGGTTTGATATCGACTTGTGTGTTTCAATAGGGTACCGATGGTATGTTTTGAACCGATTTGATTTAGCCATTCTGAAGTCATCACTTGGTTGAAGCGCTGAACTAGGGAGGCATCGTTTACATTACTTGTATATATTGGTTTTCGCATGCTCTACTAGGTTAATGTCATAGGGTTGGCTATCGAGCATGCCCAAGTGATGACTTGATTGTGTGCTTGCTTGAATTCTTCACATTTCATACCATCGGTTAGTTGTCGAATCATTCCTCGATCATAACCTTCGTTCTTGTTTCATGTATGCTCTCTTCCACATAGGGCAAGCTAGAATTAACTATCTTACCCAGGACCGCCGGAGCAGCGTGGACCAGGGGAGAACTATACTTTGTCTTGTATGCCCTCTTCCACATAGGGCAAGCTAGAATGAACTATCTTACCCAGGACCGCCGGAGCAGCGTGGACCAGTGGAGGACTATACTTTGTTCATAACACCACAGTATTGAGTAATGTGCCCTCTTCCACATAGGGCAAGCTAGAATGAACTATCTTACCCAGGACCGCCGAAGCGGCGTGGACCAGTGGAGGACTACACAATCATGAGGTTTGATATCGACTTGTGTGTTTCAATAGGGTACCGATGGTATGTTTTGAACCGATTTGATTTAGCCATTCTGAAGTCATCACTTGGTTGAAGCGCTGAACTAGGGAGGGGCATCGTTTACATATATATTGGTTTTCGCATGCTCTACTAGGTTAATGTCATGAGGTTGGCTATCGAGCATGCCCAAGTGATGACTTGATTGTGTGCTTGCTTGAATTCTTCACATTTCATACCATCGGTTAGTTGTCGAATCATTCCTCGATCATAACCTTCGTTCTTGGTTCATGTATGCTCTCTTCCACATAGGGCAAGCTAGAATTAACTATCTTACCCAGGACCGCCGGAGCAGCGTGGACCAGGGGAGAACTATACTTTGTCTTGTATGCCCTCTTCCACATAGGGCAAGCTAGAACTAACTATCTTACCCAGGACTGCAAAGCAGCGTGGACCAGTGGAGGACTATACTTTGTTCATTACACCACAGTATTAAGTATGGTGTCCTCTTCCACATAGGGCAAGCTAGAACTAACTATCTTACCCAGGACCGCCGAAACAGTGTGGACCAGGGGAGGACTATACTTTATACTTCACACACTAGCCATACTGAAGTCATCACTTGGTTGAAGCGCTGAACTACGGCGGGGTAATCGTTTACAGGTTATAATCATATAGCTGCATGCTCATTAGTAGATAATGGAATATTGTATGGCAATATGAGCATGCCCAAGTGATGACTTTGTTTCAAGCTCAACAGGTAGGGTATTGAGTCCTCTTCCACATAGGGCAAGCTAGAATGAACTATCTTACCCAGGACCGCCGGAGCAGCGTGGACCAGTGGAGGACTCTATACTTTATACTTCACACCACAGTATTGAGTACGACTTGCATAAAGCCCCTATTGAGAACCACGAGGGCTCTCTCAATGTAGAACCACGAGGGCTCTAGTACCGATTCTCTCGGTACGGCTTGGTCCGTGTTCCTTTATGCTTGTACTCGCAGAAAGTCTCAACCCGGAGGTCTTGACTTTGATTGTCATAGTTGGACTACGACGGGGCATCCGACCATTGCTGATCGAACACCCCTGATTCACCATCTTTCGGGTAGGCGGTACGCGTACCTCCGGACGCGGAAGTCTCAACCCGGAGGTCTTGACTTTGATTGTCATAGTTGGACTACGACGGGGTATCCGACTCATCGAATACCCCAGAAGCACACCATCTTTCGGGTAGGCGGTACGCGTACCTCCGGACGCGGAAGTCTCAACCCGGAGGTCTTGACTTTGTATTGTCATAGTTGGACTACGACGGGGTATCCGACTCATCGAATACCCCAGAAGCACACCATCTTTCGGGTAGGCGGTACGCGTACCTCCGGACGCGGAAGTCTCAACCCGGAGGTCTTGACTTTGTATTGTCATAGTTGGACTACGACGGGGTATCCGACTCATCGAATACCCCAGAAGCACACCATCTTTCGGGTAGGCGGTACGCGTACCTCCGGACGCGGAAGTCTCAACCCGGAGGTCTTGACTTTGATTGTCATAGTTGGACTACGACGGGGCATCCGACCATTGCTGATCGAACACCCCTGATTCACCATCTTTCGGGTAGGCGGTACGCGTACCTCCGGACGCGGAAGTCTCAACCCGGAGGTCTTGACTTGGATTGTCATAGTTGGACTACGACGGGGCATCCGACCATTGCTGATCGAACACCCCTGATTCACCATCTTTCGGATAGGAGGTGCGCCCACCTCCGACGCGGAAGTCTCAACCCGGAGGTTCGGACTTAGAGTTTTTCCCATTCAAAAGTTTTTCTCTTAGCCATACTGAAGTCATCACTTGGTGAACGATTGAACTAGGGCGGGTTAATCGTTTATAGGTATCATGTGGTTTGCATGCTCTCTTAGGTTAAGGTCATGTGGTTGGCTATCGAGCATGCCCAAGTGATGACTTTGTTTCACGCTTGCTTGATTTCTTCATGATTCCCTGTTATATAGTGTAATCATTCGAGAACAGGGAATCTTTGGTTTTGCTCAACAGGTATTGGATATCAACTTGGTATCTAGATCGCATTAAGTCTCAACCCTTAGGTTCGGACTTGTATAGTGACATCTTGTTACGGTCTTGAGTCTCAACCCGCAGGTTCGGACTACTTAGTGTTTGATCGAATATAATATGGCAACTTGTGCCTAAGTCTCAACCCGCAGGTTCGGACTTCTGTTTATTTGGCCAATGTATGTATAAGGCAACTTGTGCCTAAGTCTCAACCCGCAAGTTCGGACTTGTGTATTTGTTCGAAGTCATGTATAAGGCAACGTGTGCCTAAGTCTCAACTCGCAGGTTCGGACTTGTTAGTGTTTCGTCAACTTTCATATGGCAACTTGTGCCTAAGTCTCAACCCGCAGGTTCGGACTTGTGTATTTGTTCGAAGTCATGTATAAGGCAACTTGTGCCTAAGTCTCAACCCGCAGGTTCGGACTTGTGTATTTGTTCGAAGTCATGTATAAGGCAACGTGTGCCTAAGTCTCAACCCGCAGGTTCGGACTTCTATAGTGTTTCGTCAATAATCATATGGCAACTTGTGCCGAAGTCTCAACCCGCAGGTTCGGACTTCTATAGTGTTTCGTCAATTATCATATGGCAACTTGTGCCGAAGTCTCAACCCGCAGGTTCGGACTTCTGGAAGGATCACTTGGCCACTAATGATCCTTCCGCAGGTTCACCTACGGAAACCTTGTTACGACTTTTACTTCCTCTAAATCATCAAGTTCGGTCAACTTCGATAAAGCAGACGCGGTTCACGAGGATCCAGCGAACGATCATCTCCAAAGACCTCACTAAATAATCCATCGGTAGTAGCGACGGGCGGTGTGTACAAAGGGCAGGGACGTATTCAACGCTGGCTGATGACCAGCACTTACTAGAAGTTCCGAGTTCATATGGACCATTGCAATCCATAATCCCTACTAAGTGAGTATTTGAGTGATTTCCCGTTCCTCTCGGAATAGGAGACACGCTGCTACCCACATTGTAGCACGCGTGTAGCCCAGAACATCTAAGGGCATCACGGACCTGTTATCGCTCGATCTCATTTTGCTAAACACAAATTGTCCTGCTAAGCAGCGTACCGTAAGTGCACTTGCGCACACGAACAGCGAAGGTGTCAGGTCATACTCCACCGAAAGGTCCTAACCCGTTCCAATCGGCATCGACGCATTAACGCTGACTGCGTTCTAGTTAGCATATGTGAGTCACGTTCGTTATCGGAATTAACCAGACAAATCAATCCACGAACTAAGAACGGCCATGCACCACTACCCTTAAATTTGAGAAAGAGCTATTAATCTGTCTCACCTCCATAAGTTCGGACCTGGTAAGTTTTCCCGTGTTGAGTCAAATTGAACCGCAAGCTCCATTTCATTGTGGTGCCCTTCCGTCAATTCCTTTAAGTTTCAACTTTGCAACCATACTTCCCCCGGAACCTGACTTTGGTTTCCCGGAAGCTACTGAGAGCACCTGGTTGTAGCGTCTCCCAATTGCTAGTTGGCATCGTTTACGGTTAGAACTAGGGCGGTATCTAATCGCCTTCGATCCTCTAACTTTCGTTCTTGATTAAAGAAAGCATCCTTGACAAATGCCTTCGCTTTAGTTAGTCTTACGACGGTCTACGAATTTCACCTCTCGCGCCGTAATACTAGTGTCCCCAACTACTTCTGTTAATCATTACCTCCGGTCTGAGTACAAACCAATGAAAGATTAGACCAAGGTCGTATTCCATTATTCCATGCAAGATTATTCTAGGGCGTTTGGGCACCCTGCTTTAAGCACTCTAATTTGTTCAAGGTAAACGTGAGCGGTCGAGCTCTATGTTACACTTGCACCCGTTGAAGGGCACACCATGACACAGACTTGGTGCCCTACCACACCATTGAGTCGCAACCAGATTCCGACTTGGCCCGCCGACCACGGGTTGACCGGGTCGGCGGAGCCGGACTGTGTTGGACAAGTATCAACTTCGAACGTTTTAACCGCAACAATTTTAATATACGCTAGTGGAGCTGGAATTACCGCGGCTGCTGGCACCAGACTTGCCCTCCACTTGATCCTCGTAGAAGGATTTATGCTCTACTCATTCCAATTATGAAACATCATTAAAGAGTTTCATATTGTTATTTCTCGTCACTACCTCCCCGTCCCGGGATTGGGTAATTTACGCGCCTGCTGCCTTCCTTGGATGTGGTAGCCATTTCTCAGGCTCCCTCTCCGGAATCGAACCCTGATTCCCCGTTACCCGTTGCAACCATGGTAGTCCTCTATACTACCATCCATAGTTGATAGGGCAGATATTTGCGAGATCTGTCGTCGGTGCGAGACCATACGATCAGCATCATTATCCAGACTTCAACTCAATGACACGGAGAACCCGCGATTGGTTTGACTAATAAGTGCACCAGTTCCCGCGAGGGTCCTGGCATGTTGCATGTATTAGCTCTAGATTTTCCACAGTTATCCAAGTAACTAGGTTGATGATCTCGTAAATTATAGCTGTTATACTGAGCCTTATGCGGTTTCACATTAAATCTGTTTGTACTTAGACATGCATGGCTTAACCTTTGAGACGAGCGTATATTACTGGTAGGATCAACCAGAATTCCGACTTTGCGTTCGAATGTTCATTGTCCCATTGCACCCGGAGGAGCAAACACCACGTTCTATATGTTGTCAAGTCCGGTAGCACACGGGAGGCGAGCCCCCGTGCGAACCTCATTGCCCTCGTATCACACACACCCGATGCACCGGACAGGCACTTGAGCGGCATTCGACTCCGCTAAGCGCACGTGCGCCCGATTGTGCATGCGCTGACGGGGCCTTCATACCCCTACCACAGCGACCTTATGCCAAACTTCCATGAATACTTAGGTGAGCTGACAAGGGCCTTCATTTCCCTACCATCAACTAAAGGACACGCTAGGCGCGTCCGATCATTGCAACTGCGGGGCTTTCATACCCCAATCACCACAGTACGCAATTCACCAGAGTTTAATCACAACCCCCCCGGACATGGCACACTATTAACTTGCAACAAAACTTAGTGTGTGCCGGGCACATCGGTTCCACAAAATCATTCCCGATGTACCCCAATTGGGGTTGTGAACGCATCCATGGTCCTCTGACACACCCAACCAAGCGTGGATACTACATACCTCAAACACCCAGTACACTAACAGACAAATCAATATATGGTTGCTTTCCCCCAGACATTTGCCAATCACTTGGCACCCGGACGGGAACTCGCTCCTGATTGCGCCATTGCCACCCATTTGCCAAGAGCGAGTTCTGTATGTAGATTTCATTTGGAAAGACAACCGTGTACTGGATATTCTATCCGACGATTACAGATGACGAGTACGAGACTCGACTACACTCACGGATAATACATTTTGGGTCGAGATTGCTTTCGGGGTTTTCGATTGGTCTTGCGCTTGTAAACGTATAACTTTGACTTGTGGTAACCTCGGTATGTTAGTCGATCACGTGGTTGTGAACTGGGTAAGGGTGGGCAATCTGTTCACTTGCACTCTGGGTAGGAATATGGTGAGCGCTATAGGTTAAAGATCATGGTATGGTTCCATCGTGATGACTTTCGCTAGATAGTAGTATGTTTGGATAGTTATAACGTTTTTGGCCATTTGTTCATAGTGTTCGGTCCATTGAGGAATTCGATTGGTCTTTGCTTCACACACGTGGTCGATCACTTGGATGTGAACTAGGGTGAGATTAAGGTGTTCACTAGTGCTCTTCGGTTTTGGATCAGTAATGAGCACTTGATTGGTTTCGCATAATATGTATCCATAGTGATGACTCTTTCCAGCTTAAGATTTCGTTACCAGTTTCGAATCCTCCCCACGTTCGCTTTTACTTGGTTAGGTTTTCGAGTGTAGATTTGAAAGCAATCTCATGTATGTATCCCATCTGATATAAGCCACTGACAGTTCATGTCACCTCGTTCAACTCTCGCTGGGTCACAGAAGTATGTTACTGCGCCCATTATCCCTACTCGGATAGGTTCGGTTCGTTCGTTTTATACTACGGTGAGTAAACTCAATTTGTGCATCGCATAGCCATGGAAAGCAAGCTTTCGCGGGCCTCTTCGACTGTTTTGATACGAGCTGTGCCCGTGATGCTTGTCATCCCAGGATACTAGACCCCTTTGGACGACCGCATGACCATCAGAAAGTAAATTCCACGTTCGGTTTATTTGCTACTTCCACCGTTCTAGTACTATGGGGTTGGAACCCCTAACATAAAGTATCTATGTAGAACCACGAGGGCTCTCAATGTAGAACCACAAGGGCTCTAGTACCGATTCTCTCGGTACGCTTGGTCCGTGTTCCTTTATGTTTGTACTCTTGTGTGTATAAAATTCATGTTCGATTTGGGATATTTGCTACTTTCACCTGTGCGCTGTGTATAACTACGGAGAAACTCAATTTGTGCATCGCATAGCCATGGAAAGCAAGCTTTCGCGGGCCTCTTCGACTGTTTTGATACGAGACTGTGCCCGTGATGCTTGTCATCCCAGGATACTAGACCCCTTTGGACGACCGCATGACCAACAGAATGTAAATTCCAGTTCGTTTTTGGATATTTGCTACTGTCACCGTTTGAGTACTATGGGGCTTGAACCCCTAACATAAAGTCTTTGTGTAGAACCACGAGGGCTCTATAGTACCGATTCTCTCGGCACGCTTGGTCCGTGTTCCTTTATGTTCGTACTCTTGTGTGTATAATATTCATGTTCGGTTTGGGATATTTGCTACTTTCACCTGGGTCCCGTTCTTCATACAAGTCTGCCTTGCTAATGTGGTAACTTTATAGTGTAGTTCTGACATCCCAATTTTGGGACTTAGCCGATTTTTCATGAATTTCCATATGACCCATAGGGTCCCTTTCTTCATACAAGCTTGCCTAGGGCGATCGGTCAAAACTTGTCTTACTATTCGATTGGTCTTCGCAGTTTCACCCTAGGCAATTCGCCTAGGTCTGTCTTCTTGAGGAGGCCAAAACCCGAAATAAGGAGGTCTGGCCGACCCTGAAACCTCCCCTGTCTTAACTACACTAACCCGATTTTTCAGGGTCCTCAGCGCCATACAACTTTGCCTAGGTCACTTATACTCTTGACTTAGGCCATCTGACTTGGTCCGTGTTTCTTCCTAGGGTTCACCTAGGTACTTTGCCTTGCTTGATGTGGTAACTTTTTAGTGTAGTTCTGACATCCCAATTTTGGGACTTAGCCGATTTTTCATGAATTTCCATATGACCCTAAGGGTCCCTTTCTTCATACAAGCTTGCCTAGGGCGATCGGTCAAAACTTGTCTTACTATTCGATTGGTCTTCGCAGTTTCACCCTAGGCAATTCGCCTAGGTCTGTCTTCTTGAGGAGGCCAAAACCCGAAATAAGGAGGTCTGGCCGACCCTGAAACCTCCCCTGTCTTAACTACACTAACCCGATTTTTCAGGGTCCTCAGCGCCATACAACTTTGCCTAGGTCACTTATACTCTTGACTTAGGCCATCTGACTTGGTCCGTGTTTCTTCCTAGGGTTCACCTAGGTACTTTGCCTTGCTTGATGTGGTAACTTTATAGTGTAGTTCTGACATCCCAATTTTGGGACTTAGCCGATTTTTCATGAATTTCCATATGACCCTAAGGGTCCCTTTCTTCATACAAGCTTGCCTAGGGCGATCGGTCAAAACTTGTCTTACTATTCGATTGGTCTTCGCAGTTTCACCCTAGGCAATTCGCCTAGGTCTGTCTTCTTGAGGAGGCCAAAACCCGAAATAAGGAGGTCCAGCCGACCCTGAAACCTCCCCTGTCTTAACTACACTAACCCGATTTTTCAGGGTCCTCAGCGCCATACAACTTTGCCTAGGTCACTTATACTCTTGACTTAGGCCATCTGACTTGGTCCGTGTTTCTTCCTAGGGTTCACCTAGGTACTTTGCCTTGCTTGATGTGGTAACTTTATAGTGTAGTTCTGACATCCCAATTTTGGGACTTAGCCGATTTTTCATGAATTTCCATATGACCCTATGGGTCCCTTTCTTCATACAAGCTTGCCTAGGGCGATCGGTCAAAACTTGTCTTACTATTCGATTGGTCTTCGCACTTTCACCCTAGGCAGTTTGCCTAGGTGTAGCTTCTTGAGGAGGTCAAAACCCAAAATAAGGAGGTTCAGCCGACCCAAAAACCTCCCCTGTCTGAACTACACTAACCCGATTTTTCAGGGTCCTCAGCGCCATACAACTTTGCCTAGGTCACATGTACTCTTGACTTAGGCCATCTGACTTGGTCCGTGTTTCTTCTTAGGGTTCACCTAGGTACTTTGCCTTGCTTGATGTGGTAACTTTTTAGTGTAGTTCAGACATCCCAATTTTGGGACTTAGCCGATTTTTCATGTATTTCCATATGACCCATAGGGTCCCTTTCTTCATACAAGCTTGCCTAGGGCGATCGGTCAAAACTTGTCTTACTATTCGATTGGTCTTCGCACTTTCACCCTAGGCAGTTTGCCTAGGTGTAGCTTCTTGAGGAGGTCAAAACCCAAAATAAGGAGGTTCAGCCGACCCAAAAACCTCCCCTGTCTAAACTACACTAACCAGATTTTTCAGGGTCCTCACCGTCATACAACTTTGCCTAGGTCACTTGCACTCTTGACTTAGGCCATCTGACTTGGTCCGTGTTTCTTGCTAGGGTTCACCTAGGTAGTTTGCCTTGCTTGATGTGGTAACTTTTTAGTGTAGTTCTGACATCCCAATTTTGGGACTTAGCCGATTTTTCATGTATTTCCATATGACCCTTAGGGTCACTTTCTTCATACAAGCTTGCCTAGGGCGATCGGTCAAAACTTGTCTTACTATTCGATTGGTCTTCGCACTTTCACCCTAGGCAGTTTGCCTAGGTGTAGCTTCTTGATGAGGCCAAAACCCAAAATAAGGGGGTTCGGCCGACCCAAAAACCTACCCTGTCTAAACTACACTAACCAGATTTTTCAGGGTCCTCAGCGCCATACAACTTTGCCTAGGTCACTTGTTCTATTGACTTAGGCCATCTGACTTGGTCCGTGTTTCTTCCTAGGGTTCACCTAGGTACTTTGCCTTGCTTGGTGTGGTAACTTTTTAGTGTAGTTCTGACATCCACATTTTGGGACTTAGCCGATTTTTCGTAAAATACCATATGACCCATATGGGTCCTTTCCTTCATATAAGTTTGCCTTGCTTGGTATGGTAACATTTGAGTGTAGTTCTGACATCATCATTTTGGGACTTAGCCGATTTTTCGTAAAATACCATATGACCCATATGGGTCCTTTGCTTCATATAAGTTTGCCTTGCTTGGTGTGGTAACATTTGAGTGTAGTTCTGACATCCCCATTTTGGGACTTAGCCGATTTTTCAATCAATACCATATGACCCATCAGGGTCCTTTGCTTCATATAAGTTTGCCTTGCTTGGTGTGGTAACATTTGAGTGTAGTTCTGACATCCCCATTTTGGGACTTAGCCGATTTTTCGTAAAATACCATATGACCCATCAGGGTCCTTTCCTTCATATAAGTTTGCCTTGCTTGGTGTGGTAACATTTGAGTGTAGTTCTGACATCCCCATTTTGGGACTTAGCCGATTTTTCGTAAAATACCATATGACCCATCAGGGTCCTTTCCTTCATATAAGTTTGCCTTGCTTGGTGTGGTAACATTTGAGTGTAGTTCTGACATCCCCATTTTGGGACTTAGCCGATTTTTCGTAAAATACCATATGACCCATCAGGGTCCTTTGCTTCATATAAGTTTGCCTTGCTTGGTGTGGTAACATTTGAGTGTAGTTCTGACATCCCCATTTTGGGACTTAGCCGATTTTTCGTAAAATACCATATGACCCATCAGGGTCCTTTGCTTCATATAAGTTTGCCTTGCTTGGTGTGGTAACATTTGAGTGTAGTTCTGACATCCCCATTTTGGGACTTAGCCGATTTTTCGTAAAATACCATATGACCCATCAGGGTCCTTTCCTTCATATAAGTTTGCCTTGCTTGGTGTGGTAACATTTGAGTGTAGTTCTGACATCCCCATTTTGGGACTTAGCCGATTTTTCGTAAAATACCATATGACCCATCAGGGTCCTTTGCTTCATATAAGTTTGCCTTGCTTGGTGTGGTAACATTTGAGTGTAGTTCTGACATCCCCATTTTGGGACTTAGCCGATTTTTCGTAAAATACCATATGACCCATCAGGGTCCTTTCCTTCATATAAGTTTGCCTTGCTTGGTGTGGTAACATTTGAGTGTAGTTCTGACATCCCCATTTTGGGACTTAGCCGATTTTTCGTAAAATACCATATGACCCATCAGGGTCCTTTCCTTCATATAAGTTTGCCTTGCTTGGTGTGGTAACATTTGAGTGTAGTTCTGACATCCCCATTTTGGGACTTAGCCGATTTTTCGTAAAATACCATATGACCCATCAGGGTCCTTTGCTTCATATAAGTTTGCCTTGCTTGGTGTGGTAACATTTGAGTGTAGTTCTGACATCCCCATTTTGGGACTTAGCCGATTTTTCGTAAAATACCATATGACCCATCAGGGTCCTTTGCTTCATATAAGTTTGCCTTGCTTGGTGTGGTAACATTTGAGTGTAGTTCTGACATCCCCATTTTGGGACTTAGCCGATTTTTCGTAAAATACCATATGACCCATCAGGGTCCTTTCCTTCATATAAGTTTGCCTTGCTTGGTGTGGTAACATTTGAGTGTAGTTCTGACATCCCCATTTTGGGACTTAGCCGATTTTTCGTAAAATACCATATGACCCATCAGGGTCCTTTCCTTCATATAAGTTTGCCTTGCTTGGTGTGGTAACATTTGAGTGTAGTTCTGACATCCCCATTTTGGGACTTAGCCGATTTTTCGTAAAATACCATATGACCCATCAGGGTCCTTTCCTTCATATAAGTTTGCCTTGCTTGGTGTGGTAACATTTGAGTGTAGTTCTGACATCCCCATTTTGGGACTTAGCCGATTTTTCGTAAAATACCATATGACCCATCAGGGTCCTTTGCTTCATATAAGTTTGCCTTGCTTGGTGTGGTAACATTTGAGTGTAGTTCTGACATCCCCATTTTGGGACTTAGCCGATTTTTCGATCCATACCATATGACCCATCAGGGTCCTTTGCTTCATATAAGTTTGCCTTGCTTGGTGTGGTAACATTTGAGTGTAGTTCTGACATCCCCATTTTGGGACTTAGCCGATTTTTCGATCCATACCATATGACCCATCAGGGTCCTTTGCTTCATATAAGTTTGCCTTGCTTGGTGTGGTAACATTTGAGTGTAGTTCTGACATCCCCATTTTGGGACTTAGCCGATTTTTCGATCAATACCATATGACCCATCAGGGTCCTTTGCTTCATATAAGTTTGCCTTGCTTGATGTGGTAACACATGAGTGTAGTTCTGACATCCCCATTTTGGGACTTAGCCGATTTTTCGATCCATCCCATATGACCCATCAGGGTCCTTTTTCATCATATAAGTTTCCCAAGACTTAGTGCTTTTTTCCTTTGGACACCAATATCACCCTTGCGGGTATCTTTGATCTTCTCACTTTGTATTGGCCGAATGTAGGTCTTGCCATGCCAAACATATAATTGTTCTACACCAAGTCTCTATCTCGTACCGCCAGCTCGGTACATTCGATTAACCTGCCCTTAAGGCACCCGGGACTTAGCCATTTTTTCACATTTTTCATGATTTTGAGGCAACTTTTCTCGACTTTGTCACCTTATATCACCAAGATCCTTTCCCTTTAGCGCTTCACTCTGTTCGTATGATATTTAGCGCTGACTATCACCTTTCTGTCGCTGAGCTCAACTTCTTATTCGGTGCCATAGAGCCAGAGATATTTGGTGTATGCTGTTATAAGGGAAGTTTGTCACTTTTTCAAAGGCCCACTTTGGGACGCCCATATCTCACCTTCAGGTATCTTCGATCTTCTTGTCGTATATGGACGAAACTTAGGCCTTGTCTTGGCCAACTTATAAATGTTCTACGGCCAAGCCGTATCTCTTACCGCCAGCCCGGTATTCATGGACTTAGTTGGATTTTCGCCTCTCGTGGTAACAATTTCAGACTTTGACTCACAATAACACCCAAACGGTCACATGCTAGCGCTTTGCTTGGAAGGAATTATAGTTAGCGCTACCTTTTCTCTTTCCATCGATACCTTGTTCGTTCCATTCCATGCCATACAGCCGAAGTTATGATGTTTCCCGTTTTCCATATCATGTGGAGCTTATGCTCTGGGAAAACCATCTAACACCTGTACCACCCTTTTAGGTACCACCGATCTCGAGACTATGTTCGGGCCAAATATAGGTTATAACATGCCCAACTTATAATTGTTCTACACCAAGTCTCTATCTCTTACCGCCTGCTCGGTATTTTACTCGTAAGTCCAAATTTCACAACTTGTACTTTTTGGCCCAATGTACTCGAGTTTCAATTTTGGTAACATTTTTCGACTTTGACGCTTAATAACTTCCAAATCATGCTAGTTAGCGCTTTGCTTTCTTCTAGTCGTATCTAGCGCTGGGTGTTACCTTTCCAAAACATATCCTAGCTCTACAATCCATGCCATACAGCCGGAGCTACATGGTGCACAAGTCAAATCCATTTTAGCCATGTTTCATTTTTGCTAATTTTTGACCACTCGTATCACCCTTCCAGAGTGGTCCGATCTTCTCGCTTTCTATGGACGACTTTTAGGTCTCGTAGAGGCAAACTTATAAGTATTCTACGTCAACCCGCTATCTCTTACCGCTTGCTCGGTATTCTTGGTCTTGTGTGATTTTTGGCCATTTTGGTATTATTTTTCCACTTTGTCGCTTAATAACTCAGTTTTGCTCAACACTTAGCGCTTCGGTTGTTTGGGATTATAGTTAGCGCTCGGTTCGACCTTTCCAACACTGATCTAAGCTTGTCGATCCGTTCCATACAGCCTGAGTTATTCGCGATACCGTGTTTCAATCCATTTCTCAAGTCTCGTTTTGGTCCAACTTTGAACCAGCCATATCACCCTGATGGGTACCTCCGATCTTCTCGCTCTATATTGGCCAAAGTTAGGTCTTGTGGTAACGTACTTATGATTGTTCTACGCCGTGTTCGTAGCTCTTATCGTTCGCCCGCTATTTTCGATCATAAGGTGAATTTTCGCCTCTAAACCACCATTTTTCACCTTTGCCCTCTAATATGACCGACTTGCTCAACACCTAGCGCTTCGCTTGGTAGGACACATAGCTAGCGCTCGTCAAGACCTTTCCAACGCATATCCAAGCTTTCCGATCCGAGCCATACAGCCTGAGCTATAGGCGATACCGTTTTTCCCATTTTCTTGGTCACACGCACTTTAGGGTACCCCTTTTTGCCTTTGACCCTTAATACCTCCTCCGGGTCACTAGTAGGCGCTCAGCTTGGTAGGAAACATAGCTAGAGCAGGCCTTCACCTTTCCAAAACTGCCGAAAGTGTACCGATCCGACATCTAGAACCAAAGTTATGGTCATTCCCATCATGCTCTACTTTCATGGTCAACCTCCACCAAGCACACCTAGGTTGGACCAACTTTCACCAACTCATCTCGAACCCCAAATTTGCTTCGACCTACTAGGTTTCCCTAGTAAAGTGGTCAAAACATCCATTACAACACGACTGGTCTTTCTGGTGGTCGACCTAGGCGACTTTGTTCGACGACCACCACCCCATGGAACTAAAAGACGTCCCTTGATACGGACCACCGATACATTTTCCGGCCTGTCTAAACTACACTCATCGAAATTTTTTTGGGTCCCCACCGTCATACAAGTTTGCCTAGGTCAAGTTTTTCTTCCGGATCGGCCGCGGACCTCACTTTTCATTATCTAGGGAGGCCATAGGACCCCAAAAGGGGTTTTTTAAAATTTTCGACACTTTCGACTTTGGTCGGATTTTTTCCGATTTTGGTCCGACCTAGGGACTTGGTGGTCCAAGGAGCCTCGGGACCAAACTTTTTTCTCAGGGGTCCCTACCTCCATACAACTTTGCCTAGGTAAATTTTTTGTTCCAAATCGACCGCGGATTTCACTTTTCAATATCTGGGGCTCGTGTAGAGTCCGAATATGAGGTTTTCTCATTTTTCGACATTTTCGACTTTTTTCGACTTTTTTCGGGTTTTTCGACCTAGGGGTCCGCCGAACAAATTTTGGGTCAAAAATTTTTATTGAACTAGTCGAAAGTACGCAAAAAGATAAGACTTTTTGCCGAAGACACCATGCCCCGGAACCGACTCCTTCCCCTTCAAAATTGGGGACAAACGTGATTTTTGAAACTTTTCCTTAGGGAGCCCAAGACTTAGAAAATTTTCAAATTCTCGATTTTTCGATTGCGAGCTAGCGCTTTGCGGTCTTCGGCAATGTTGTAGATCTCGACGAGATAAGACTTTTTGGTCAAGAGACATTTTGCCCTCCGACCCCTCCTTCCCCCCGCAAATCGCCCCCCAAAGTGCAATTTTTGCATTTTCACCTCTTTGCACGCACTGTTCGGCCCAAATGACCCCTTTCTATGGGTCTGAGCGCTTTGCGGTCTTCGGCAAACTTTTAGAGCGTACCAAGCCCTAATTATAATTGTTCTACACCACCTTCGTACCTCTTCATCCCTGGCCGCTATTCGCGTACCAAGGTAATTTTTGTTCATTTTGTCAACATTTTTCATCTTTGACTGCTTATATCGGCCTTGCCATGAACCGATAGCGCTTCGCTGTGTTCTAACGTAAGTTAGTACTACTCAATACCTTTCCAAATCATGTCTTAGATTGTCATTTGCTTGCTTACAGCCGGAGCTATGAGTGATACCGTAAAAAGTACCGAAACTTGGAAAAATCCTTGGATCGACCATATCCCCCCTTTGGGGGCCAGATATCGAAAAAAGTTCTGATTCAAAAAGTTGCGCCTTAACGTGTTCTAGTTATGCCTAGAACATTTCACTTCGCTAGCTGGCCTGCAACTTAGCCGTAATTGGGATTTTAGGGTGTTCATGGAGGGCCCATTTCCTGCGACTTGGTATCTTTTGGGCCCTATGTTTCTCTAATATCTCCACGAGTTTTCCAGGTAGCCTTCTCATACTTTCAGGGTGCCTAGAACACCTCAAGACCTTTCCAACGCTATGCCGTTCGCCTCGCTCGGACATCTACAGCCAAAGTTATTCGAGGTACACGGTACCTTACCCTGTTTTCTCAGTACTTGGTCGAAAATTTCGATCAGCCATATGACCGACTTGGACAACCCTGAGCGGGTTGGCCCCATATAACTAAACTTTCGTCTCGTGTAGGCAAACTTATAAATATTCCACGTCAACTCGCTATCTCGTACCGCCTTGACGGTATACTTGGTCCAAGGGCCATTTCCAGCGACTTGGTCGCAATTTCGCTCTAAGTTTCGCTAATACCTTCGTCCGTGGACATGGTGATTTTTTGTTCGTATTTTTCCTTGATAGTCCCACTCAAGACTATTCCATACCAGAGCCAAGCGTCCCGCTAAGTGCCATACAGCCTGAGCAGTAATTCATGAAAGGTACCTCTACCAGTTTTTGCCATACTTGGGTACAAACTTTGTATCGCCCATATCTCCACTTTGGAGGCCAGCCAGCACCTTTGCCCCATATACTTTTTTCTTGGTCATACCATGCACTAAATATAATTGTTCTACGCCAACTTGCTATCTCTTCTCTAACTTGCCGTTATTCTTGGTCCAAGTCCCATTTCATTCGTTTTCGGACCCATTTTGCTATATGTTTCACTAATAGCTTCGGCCATGGACAAGCTGATATTCTGTTTGTATTTTTGCTTGATAGTCCCACTCAAGACCATTCCAAAACACACCGCAACTTGTCGCTCGGTGGCAAACTGACCGAGTTATAATTCATGAAAGATACCTCAACTTGGTACACCATGTGGTCGGCCCAAACCATATACCGACCAAACGACCGACTTGGAGCACCCTGACCGGGTTGCCCCCATATAATGAAAGTTGCGTCTCTACACGCCCAACTTATGAATATTCTACGCCAAGTCGCTATCTCTTACCGGTAAGCCGGTATTCACCTTCCAAGGGTGATTTTGGTCAAGTGCCATTTCCTGCGACTTGGTCCCCGAATTGGACCATCATCACCTAATATCTCCGTGGTCTTTCAACTCAGCCTCATAAAACTTTCAGGGTAGATAGGTCTCCCCAAGACCTTTCCAACGGTGAGCCGTTTGCCTCGCTCGGCCATCTACAGCCGAAGTTATTAATGGTACTTGGTACCTTACCCTGTTTTTTCCATACTTGTTCGTACTTGGGTACAAACTTTGGATCGCCCATATCTCCACTTTGGAGGCCAGCTAGCACCTTGGCCCCATATACTTTTTTGTTGGTCATGCCATGCACCAAATATAATTGTTCTACGCCAACTTGCTATCTCTTCTCCAACTTGCCGTTATTCTTGGTCCAATTCCCATTTCATTCGTTTTTGAACCCATTTTGCTATATGTTTCACTAATAGCTTCGGCCATGGACAAGCTGATTTTCGATTGGTATTTTTCCTTGATAGTCCCACTCAAGACCATTCCAAAACACACCGCAGCTTGTCGCTCGGTGGCAAACTGACCAAGTTATAATTCATGAAAGGTACCTCAACTTGGCACACCACGTGGTCGGCCCAAACCATAAACCAACCAAACGACCGACTTGGAGCACCCTGACCGGGTTGGCCCCATATAATAAAAGTTGCGTCTCTACACGCCCAACTTATGAATATTCTACGCCAAGTCGCTATCTCTTACCGGTAAGCCGGTATTCACCTTCCAAGGGTGATTTTGGTCAAGCGCCATTTCCTGCGACTTGGTCCCCGAATTGGACCATCATCACCTAATATCTCCGTGGTCTTTCAACTCAGCCTCATGAAACTTTCAGGGTAGATAGGTCTCCCCAAGACCTTTCCAACGGTGAGCCGTTTGCCTCGCTCGGCCATCTACAGCCGAAGTTATTAATGGTACTTGGTACCTTACCCTGTTTTTTCCATACTTGTTCGTACTTGGGTACAAACTTTGGATCGCCCATATCTCCACTTTGGAGGCCAGCCAGCACCTTGGCCCCATATACTTTTTTGTTGGTGATACCATGCACCAAATATAATTGTTCTACGCAAGCTTGCTATCTCTTCTCCAACTTGCGGTTATTTTTGACTCAAGTCCCATTTCCATAGTTTTTGGTACCAATTTGCTCTATGTTTCGCTAATAGCTTCGCCCAAGGACTTTGTGATTTTTTGTTCGCATTTTTCCTAAATAGTCCCACTCAAGACTATTCCAAATCACACCATAGCTTGTCGCTCAGTGCCATACAGCCAGAGTTTTAATTCATGAAAGGTACATCACCTTGGTACACCACGTGGTCGGTCCAAACCATCAACCAACCATATGACCGACTTCGAGTCGAGCTAGCGGCTAGGCCCCGTATAATTAAATGCGTGTCTTGATGCGGGCTACTGACGGTCTGAACAATGTAGCTCGCTAGCTCGTCTCTAAACTTGTGTTTTGGTCGAATATTGGGTGTTCATGTACCACTTCGGGTAACATGGACTTTGGTGCAACTTTACCACTTGTGCACTTAATAACTTCCCGGTCATTCAAGTCTTTGCCTTCATACTTTCAGGGTAGTTAGGTCTCGTCGAGACCTTTCCATACATATGCCAAACTCATCGATCGGACATCTATAGCCCGAGTTATTCGCGGTACACCGTACCTTACCCTGTTTTTTCCTCAATTGGGTACAAACCTTGGAACACCCATATCGCCCCTTTAGAGACTAGCTGGCACGTTGGCCTCATATAATGATAAGTGCACCTCAACTAGGGCTACTGACGGTCAGAACATTTCAACTTGCTAGCTCGGGCCCACACTTGTGTTTTTCTCGAATATATGGTTCAAGTGTGCCACTTTGGGCACTTTTGGACATTTTGTCCCCACACAACTTTCTTGCCTTGGTAGATAGGGTCTTGTGATCTTGGGCAAAAAGATGCACCAAGATATAGTCTAACTTTCGTTCTTGTACCGCAAAGCGCTATCTCAAACACCCGAGGAGATAGAAAGTGATTATGTTCGGTATATCGGTCTTCCATGGCCTACTATGGTAAGCCCCTGCAGGTATGCAACCGAAGGTGCTTGGTACATGTATTTGGTGCAATATCGGTGCAAAGTAGGTGTTTCCTTGATCGGGCTATAACTTTCTTGGTTGATGTTGGATTGCTTTGCGGTCTTCGGGGGATAGTTAGGGAACATGTTGGTCAACATTTCCTTATTCCTCAGCCTGGCCGTACCTCTTACCGTCTAGGCGGTATACATGCTCTAAGTTGGAACTTGTGTTCCTTTGGGTAACTTCTCTGACTTTGACGCTTAATAACTTTCGTTCATATGCAGTCTAAGCTCTGCAACTCTCAGGAAAGCTAGTACTACTCATTTCCTTTCCATATCAGTCTTTGGCTTGTCGATCCGATGTCTACAGCCTTAGTTATTCACGTTGCCTGTGAAGGTAGGTTTTTGCCCATTTTCCAGTTCATGTGGTAACATTCCCGGACTTTGCCGGCTTTCTCTTCATGTGGTAACTTGCTTGCTTGTGTGGTAACTTGGAAGTGTATGTCTGACAGACCCAATCTCGGACTTAGCCGATTTTTCTCTTCATATCATATGGATCAATCACTAGGCCATCTTGCTTGCTTGTGTGGTAACTTGAAAGTGTATGTCTGACAGACCCAATCTGGGACTTAGCCGATTTTTCTCTTCATATCATATGGATCCATCATTAGGCCATCTTGCTTGCTTGTAAGGTAACTTGGTAGTGTATGTCTGACAGACCCAATCTCGGACTTAGCCGATTTTTCTCTTCAAATCATATGGATCAATCACTAGGCCATCTTGCTTGCTTGTGTGGTAACTTGAAAGTGTATGTCTGACAGACCCAATCTTGGACTTAGCCGATTTTTCTTTTCATATTATATGGATCAATCACTAGGCCATCTTGCTTGCTTGTGTGGTAACTTGATAGTGTATTTCCGACCGACCCAATCTCGGACTTAGCCGATTTTTCTCTTCATATAATATGGATCCATCACTAGGCCATCTTGCTTGCTTGTGTGGTAACTTGATAGTGTATTTCTGACAGACCCAATCTTGGACTTAGCCGATTTTTCTCTTCATATTATATGGATCCATCATTAGGCCATCTTGCTTGCTTGTGTGGTA